>NC_084666.1:10908807-11209057 GCF_028389875.1 Rhea pennata | reverse complement strand
TGCTGTAGTTAATATTTCTAAATTATTAGTTTAATATTTTTAAAGACAAAAATAATCTCTCTCTCTCTTCCCTCCCCTTCTCTTCCCCCCCCCCCCCCACACTTAGAAGTGGATGATGAGCAGGTCGAGAGCTTATGGGTAAGGATTAAGGGGCAGGCTAACAAGGGTGATGCTACTGTGAGTGTTTACTACAGGCCACCTGATCAGGAAGAGGAAGTGGATGAGGCCTTCCACAGACAGCTGGAAGTAGCCTCATGATCACAAGCCCTGGTTCTCATGGGAGACCACCCAGATATCTGCTGAAGGAACAACACAACAAAGCACGATCAATCCAGGAGATTCCTAGAGAGCACTGAGGATAACTTCCTGAACACAGGTGATGGAGGAGGCAACAAGGAGAAGTGTGCTGTTGGACCTTGTACTAACAAGCAAGGAAGAGCTGGCTGGAGATATGAAGGCTGGGAACAGCGTTGGTTGCAGTGATCATGAGATGGTGGAGTTCAAGATCCTGTAAGGAGGAAGCAGGGCAAAATATATGATTACAACCCTGGACTTCAGGAGAGCAAACTTAAGCCTTTTTAGGGACTTTCTTGGAAGAAGCCATGGGTTAGGGCCCTAGAAGGAAGAGGGGTGCAAGAGAGCTGATTAATATTCAAAGATTGTTTCCTCCAGGCTCAAAAGCAGTACATCGCAATGAGCAGAAATCTGAGCAAAAGGTGCAGGAGACCTACATGGATGAACAAGGAGCTCCTGGCGAATCTCAAACCAAAGAAGGAAGTGCACAGAAGATGAAAGCAGGGATAGGACACTTGGGAGCAATATAGGAATGTTGTCAGAGTACAGGGATGTGACGAGGAAGGCCAAGGCCCATTTGAAGTTGAATCTGGCAAAGGGTATCAATGACAGCAAGAAGGGCTTCTATAAATACATCAGTAGCAAAAGGAAGTCTAGGGAGAATGTGGGTCTACTACTGAATGGGGCAGAGGCCTTGGTAACAAATGATACAGAGCAGGCAGAGATACTGAATGCTGGCTTTGCTGCAGTCTTTACTGCTAAGACCAGTCCTCAAGAATCCCAGACCCTAGAGACAAGGCCAAAAGTCTGCAGAAAGAAAGATTTTTCCCTTGGTTGAGGAGAATCAAGTTAGAGATCATTTAGGCAAACCTGATGCACACAAGTCCATGGGTTCTGATGTGATGCACCCATGAAAGCTAAGGGAGCTGGCAGACATCATTGCTAGGCCATTCTCAATCATCTTTGGAAAGTCATGAAGAGTAGAAGTGCCTGAGGACTAGAAGAAGCCTTCTGTGATAGAATGACTAGCTGGATAGATGAGGAGAGCAGTGGATGTTGTCTACCTTGATTTCAGCAAGTCTTTTGAAACTGTCTCCCATAGCTTCCTCATAGGCAAGTTCAGGAAATGTGGCTTAGATGAGCAAACAGTGAAGTGGCTGAAAAGCAGAGCTCAGAGGGTTGTGATCAGTGGCACAGAGTCTAGTTGGAAGCTATAGCTAGTGATGTCCCCCAAAGTCCAGTCTTGTTCAACTTCTTCATCTGTGACCTAGATGAAGGGACAGTGTCTCCTCAGCAAGCTGATGATGATACCAAACTGGGAGGAGTGGCTGATGCACCTGAGGGCTGTGCTGCCATTCAGAGCGCCCTGGACAGGCTGGGGAATTGGGTGGAGAGGAACCTCCTGAGGTTCAACAAGGGCCGGGTCCTACACCTAAAGAGGAATAACCCCATGCACCAGTACAGGCTGGTGGCTGACCTGCTGGAAAGAAGCTCTGCAGAGGAGGACTTTGGAGTCCTGGAAACAGCAATGTGCCCTTGTGGCCAAGAAGGCCAATGGTCTCCTGGGGTGCATTAGGAAGAGTGTTGCCAGCAGGTCCAGGGAAGTGATACTGCCCCTCTTCTCAGCCCTGGGGACGCCTCATCTCGAGTACTGTGTCTATTCTGGGCTCCCCAGTACAAGAGAGACATGGAGCTACTGAAGCGAGACCGGTGTAGGGCTACTAAGATGACAAAGGGACCAGAGCATGTCTCTTATGAGGAAAGGCTGTGAGAGCTGGGCCTCTTCAGCCTGGGAAGAGAAGACTGAGGGGGGAATCTTATCAATGTACATAAGTATCTAAAGAGAGGATGTAAAGAGGATAGGGCCAGACTCTTCTCAGTGATGCCCAGTAATAGGATGAGATGCAATGGGCACAAACTGAAACACAGGCAGTTCTGTCTGAACATAAGGAAAAACTGCTTTACTGTGAGGGTGACAGAGCACTGGAACAGGTTGCCCAGAGAAACTGTGGAGTCTCCTTCCTTGGAAATACTGAAAAGCTATCTGGAAAGGGTCCTGTGCAATGTGATCTAGGAGATCCTATTTGAGCAGGAGGATTGGACCAGATGATCTCCAGAGGTCCCTTCCAAACTCAACCATTCTGTGGTTCTGTGAAGATAAATGCCAGGCAGTGGAGGCGTTTCAGTTCAATCTTACACCAAAACACTACCTAGAATTTGAAAGACAATTGAGCTTAGAAGGTATTAATGTGAGAGAGGATATATTGCAAAGAAGGGTCAGATAAACAAATGTATGTAAATTCCTCTAAATATAGCAAATGATATCTGGTTTAAACAGGATTTGTGCCATCCGGTTAAAGTATTAGTAATTTATATAAAGTATTCTTTCTAAATGCTGTTTGATAGAACTTGCCACCAAATGCTGTTTTGTTGAGTTGTGTTACCTATTAGGTCTTGGATCTCAGGATAGTTCTCATGGTGCAGTTTTAGCTTTGTGAATTCTAAGGAAGAAGAAATTTGATTCTCTTTTTATGGTCATGGAATAGTTGCTGAGTCAGTATACCATTCCTGTGGAAAACTCTTTTGATTTATGAAACAAAATCAATAATTTATTATACACACAAAATCTTTTTCCATTAAAGTCAGTTGACTTTAATTAAAGAAAGCCTCTAGAAAACCTTTATCGTTAGCACTGAAATTTACCAAATGAGAGAAGACTGAGTACTTGCTCTCTCTCGCCTTTTCTATTAATTTAAAATAAAAGGTCACATTTATGTATTCACATGAATTTTCCTACATCATTGCTGTTGCACAGAATTCTGTTACATATTTTTTTCTAAATGATTTTATTTCTTTTTATTGCAAGACATAGCAAAAGCAGAACACAGGCTATAAAAGCAACATGAAGTCATGCCATGTAATAATCAATGTGGTGGGAAGTATAGCATCAACGGTTTGTGTAGAAGTCACAGCATTCTGAGAATATGCTGTTCAGTCTATAATAACAGTAATAGTCCTGACAATAATTGCAATTGCACATTACTCTGCTTATTTAAGAATCAGCTCTTTAGATGACATGTTTTTGCAGTTCTAATGAGGATAGCTGTTGGATATAATAGCGTTTGTTTAGCACTAGTAGCTAAATTATCTGAAGCCTAAGGCGGCACATCAGTCAACTTCTGAAATTGTTTGAGCCAGTTTGAACAAGGAGGGAACAAGGAGATAAGAAAGTAACAACACAGCTTCAACAATGATCAGCAAATACCATAACTCCGCCTGGAGACAACAGGAAAACCAACAAAAAGCAAAAAAGCTACTACTTGTCAAGCAATCATTGGTACAACTAATTGGTGAAAGGACAAAGAACGTAGAGGTATAAATACCCAGGGAATTTTCCATTTGGGGGGTCCCTTGGAGGATGCACCCAGTTCAAGCTGTAATACTAATAAAAGCATCTTATAAAGAATTATTTTGTATCTTTTGGATAAAGCAGAAACCTAGAGTCAAGTCCTGTTAAGGACACTGAGTTGAAGGGTTTCCCTAATAGCAATGCTAATGTAGCAAGTGAGAAGTAGTTTGCAATGACAAAACAACAGAATACAATAGAATACTATGAATGACAGTGTTGTTCTGTTCCAGAGACTAATGTTAGAAATGCTGCTGTTTAATGAGAAGGATTGGGCTTGGTATGGGATGTTCTTTTAGCACTGTAGAGATAGATGCTGAATAATGTCACAGAGTACCTGGGAATTTTGAAGCATTCTGAGGAGCTGTTGCACAACCTTATAGGGGCACCATGTTAGGAAGTCGTTTGAGAGGAACATTGTTAGTCAAGAAAACAATCTTTCAATTGCTCCCTGCTGGTCAGGTTTGTCTCAGAACTGATTGTTCCATTATTATCAGCTAAAGACTAGATCTAGCAGCTCTTGAAAACAAATCTGGTGGCAGACAATTCCTATCTCCCTTCAAATGAGCTGAAACTGGTCACAAATATAGTCACCTTTAGACTGAAATGTAAAATCCACTTGACCTTTCGTATTAATAAATGAAAAGGAGACATGAGAAAGAAATTCAGTGTCTCCATCTCCTCCAACCTAAGAGGACATAAAAGATCAAGTCAAGTATAAACTAAATTTTGAAAATGTTGGTTAAAGTAATCACCTGAATTAAGGAGAAACTCCATTTCCTTCATTTCCAATGATAAATTCCAGTTCTGTGTGTACCACCAGTGGCTCAGAGATTGTTTTAGTCTTTTGGGACAGAAGACTTTTTGAGTCCCTGGGTCTAATTTTGGAAATGTATTCAAGTTAGTAAATGAAGTCAGATTTTTATAGGGCTGCTTCTAGTGCAAAGATGCTCCCATGCAAGTGACAACGCAGTGTCGTCCATTTAATGCGTTTACATGTGAAGTCTCTTTACCAGTTTCCTGATCAACTGTTAAAAATATGTTCTCCCAGTCCTGGCTGAAAACTGTGTTACTTTACATCAGCAACATAAAATGTGATCGTTCTGTCTGTGTATGACATCTGCCAAGTGCAAAATGAGATATATGACCCTGAGCAGTTCCCATGTAACTCAGTAGGTTAGATTCTGATGCCCTTCTTCATGCTGGACAGTGATTTACCCTACTGATATTTCTCTTCTAACCTGTGATACAGTTTCTGTCAGTCTGAGTTGCTAGTACAGATTGTAGTGCAGTGCCAGAGCTATCTTTAAAACACATGATCTTGGCTGCATATAGATTTGTGGCTCTTCTATTGGAATTCAGTCTTAGAGTTTTATATCAAAGCTCCTAGTTTTGCAAAGGTGTGTGGTGATGGCTTCTTCTGACAGGATTATTAACTGCAAACTTGTGACTAGGTTTTCAAAAGCTTTAACATCAATCTTCCTTTGGAGTTTTGGGTGCTAGTGTTATAGCAAAGGGACTATTTATTCATGATGACATGTCATTCTATTGAGATTTCGGATACAATAGATCTCAAGAACTGTTTAAAGTATGGCTATTATGGATTCAGTTATGCTTTTGATCACATGGGGCTTCACTGAAATTATTTTGGATTTGTGTAACAGTAATTGAAACCAGAAATTGTCCCCATGGCAATTAAACATTCCAGAGTATGGCTTGCTGATGATTAGTAAACTAATAGTTTTGAAAAATAGCTCACACAAATATATACTAATTGTATTTTAGGGTTCAATAGCAGGATCAGCTTTAGCCTGTAGGGAAATATATACTATATAACACCATTTTCACAATTAATGCTTTGTAAATGAAGGTGGTTTTGAGTTCTGTTTTTCAAAACAGGAGAATGACAAATCATTATCTGAAACAGATGAGACAATTTGGCAGTTCTGAGCTACCATAAAGACCTAAAATGTAACGTGTGAACATACAAACAAAAAACAGTAGTGTTGGCAGAAGATATATTCTCTAATATAGCAAAATCTAAATTAGAGATTTAAATTCTAAGAGACTTAAAGTGAGTTCTTATGGAAATGTCAGCATAGCTGTAATCACAGTAGCAGTAGCAGGCAACATTTCAAGAAATGATCACATAAAGAAAAGCAAGACAGAGGAAGAAAATTAAAGTAATATACAATGTGAGTTGAGATTTCTTTACATTCTAACTACATGTTAACTCTATTAAAGCCACACCTCTTTTTGACCAAGTGAGTACCTGTACCTTACTATTTCTGAGTTAAGGCTTTATTTTTATACTTAGCCATGTAATTAGGTAATGTAATAACATTGAAGCATAAGACTGGAAAGAGTCTGGATAATCAAACAAAACTTTCTATAGTTGCAGCTGTATCATACTGACAGAACATGTGCTTTGGACACTGTCACAAAACCCTTTCACAGACCTGGACTAAAGAGCTGGCTGAAGCTAGGCTATATCCAGAAAGAGAGTAAGACAAACTAAATGTTTTCCCAGTGTTCTATGTCTTTTTAATAACAAGGAATTTGTTAAGTACAGCTCACCAGAGGGAAAACCTCTATGGGCGCCAATACTCTGGCTTAAGGGAATTTAAAAACAAAAGAAAACAAAACCCAGACTTCATATGTGGTGGTGAAGTTTTCATCCATCTTAATGGATTTTTCATCATGTTAATGAAATGCTGATTGCCAGCCAGTAAAACAGATGCATTTTACTAATGCAAGATCAATTGGACTTCGTTATTATAATAAAGATAGCATTCATTTTTCTTAATTAATCAGCAACATCATCAGCCCATCTTATCTGTAGCTGATCAGTGATTACAACTGACTTGGGGGTAGCTGGTTTTTCCCTTGCAGAAAGAACACTTTAAATTATGTTCTCAGTTTTCTGTGTGGTGCCTGAAATCATGCACATATATTCACAAGCAGAGAGTACTTTACTTTTGTGGCAATTTAACCAAGAACTGAATTCTGTCCAATAGCAATTAAATTATACTGTCTTTTGTAGACTTTGGTAGATTGAGGCAATTTTATCCTTGGATAAGGATATGCTCCTCTGTACAACTACTTGGTGAATAGGAGAATCAAACTCATTACATATGCTTGTCATTTATTCCAGCTCTTGTAGTGTGCCCATGACAATGATATCTGACTGCTGCTCACCTATGTTGAAACTAATCTAATTTATCTCCTTCCTTCCTGCTTTCCTCCTTTTTTTCTGTTCCTTACTAGCAGGCAGAAGAAAATAGCTTTTTTTTAATATTATAGTGTGTTTTACTTTTGGAGAGAATTACCAGGCTTTTGCTGTTTCTTAGTAGTAGGTAGGAGAAACTCTTTACATCCTCCTTACTAAACTTTTAGATTTTTAAGTGGGTGAAGGCCAAATGTAACCCCCATTGACATCCTTTGGATTCCTTCTGTGGCCTTGGATGGATTAGACAGTATGCAGAAACATTGCTGTAGGGAGGAAAGTTTGGATCACCATCCTATGAATGGAGGGGAAAAAGTGCCTTAATTTGCTTTCATGATAAGCAAGAGTCCCCTAAAACAGGTGAATCTGAAAAACAGAACAAAGGAAGTAGCTGGCACAATGCTCCCTGTCAGACCATGGAGTTTTAAACTTGTCTTCTACCTAATGGGAAAGAGCTCAAAACATGTGGCTACAGGTAGGAGTTCAAGGGGTTATTTCCACCTTGCCTAGTGGACATGTGCTACTAATGCAGGAAGGGATGCAAGATGTCTTGAGCAAAGAAGCAGGACCACTGTACTCTAGTGATTAGGACTGCAGTGTGAAGCTACCTTATTGTGCGAAAGCTTCTGCAAGCAGCTCATGGAAGCCATCTCATGGAAGAACTGTATGCAGATTTTTGAATAACCTTTTTGCTTTCAAAGTTGTCATTTAAATACCAGTTAAATATCACACTTTACACGGTAACAAAGAAAGCAGATCACCTCACTAAAGCTGCCAGGAATTGAACATAATAAATGGATAAACATACATATTTGCATTTCCTTAGATTTTGATTGATTTCATGTCTCAAAAATTCTCTTACCTCCTCACATGAAGCACATCCTTTTCAGTGAAGGAATTTTATTATCATGTTTCAAAATATCATGGGCAAATAGGGTATATAACTATTAAAGAGTTAAGGCATGGATAACCCTACATTCCCAGAGCATTAACTCAGTCCTGTAGAGAAACAGAAAGCAGTTTAGGTTGATTCAATTGCAGCTACATTTACAACTTTCATAGTCCTTTATGGAAATGTATAAAGATTTCTGATATGTCAGTTCAGGAACTTCCAAACTGAAAAAAGCTTTTCAGTAGCCAAAAGAGATGTCAGGATGATGTTGCAAGAAGTATATCAAAAATAGTGTTGTCAAGAGGAAGGCAGGTACAGTGATCTTACTGTACTAATATATTTTGAGTAATTTAAAACAAACCAGGCTGTTTTTCCTATGAGCGCCTAAAGTGGCCATGATATTATATTATGAGCTTGCATTGAGTCTTACTAGAATTTTCATTTTCTTTAACTTTTTTAATCATGAAAGTTGTAATTTGGCTATAGTAGCAGAGCTGTTACAGTGGTTCAATTAAATACTCAAGACTTCAGTAGATTTTACCTTTTATAAAGCCACACATACAGGTTAGATCAAGAGTGAATCTTTTTGAGATAAAAGAGGTTGGTATTTTTCAATCTTGCATTCCACTGTGCTTTGAATAAAAAGTAGCTGTCAAATCCCCCCATAACAGGTATGGTGATCACAGCTTAATGTTTATTGTTTGAAAATAGGTCAGTAGGGTGGTTTAACTTAAATCCTGCTCACTACTATGGGAAAAATCCCTGAATGCTAAACTTGCTTTCCAACAGTTTTTCCTTCCATTATATCCCGTTTCTATCAGAGTTCAATTATATCCTTTCATGTTACTTTTCATAGCATACCTAACCAGTCTAAGGAGCTTGATGCCAATGTGCAGACTTCCAAGACTGTAACAACATAAAGATAAGCACAGACGTTGCCAAAGTAAGTGTCCCTGTCTTTTGCTTAGGCTTTTCTGGAAAGTAGAAAAAGTGAGATAGTATTATTATGCTAAATGTGATTAATATGGTAAGTGCATTTGTCATCTAAGAAGAATTCTATCAGTTCTTCTGTTTCAGACAAGGGAACTCTGTTATTTTCTTCAGTGCTCTGTGTTTTTGAAAAGGAAACAGGTAAATAAATTCTACAGGGGAAGGGTGTCCTAATTTAGTTCAAGTGTGTGATAGAGGAAAATTCTACTAAATAAACCTCAAAGAACAGAGACTGCAGCACAGGCTGTACCACCACGTGTTTTTTAGGAAGTGTATGTGTATCATCAGTGTGTGACTGCCCCCAAAAAGTCTCCATGTTAACATGATTAGGCTTGATATGGATAAATTTACAGGAAATGCCATACTCAGTGTATTCAAACCCTGGTCAATCAACCTTACATTTTTGAGACCCTTCTTCAGCCTGATTTCAAGGGTCTGCTTATGGTCCAGATGCAGCAAAGCACTCACGCACATACTTATGGTTTAATGTGCATTTAATGTTGTGCTGGTTTAAATGAAGTATTGCAGTCATACCATGTCTTATTTTTAGGCAGCAGTCCTCATTAATGCTGGTGGCAATTTCTGCGTCAAACCGTGGCCACCTCCATGGTCCTATGGCCAAACCATAGACTTCAATGGACAGCTATCATTTGTATTTGGAAGCAAATGTTTAGAGGATATAATTTCTATGAGCTGCAGCGTGTAATGGGTTTACAATAGTAACTCCTCTATTATGGATAATAGTGGGAAAACAATGTATTTTGTTTGTTTGTTTGAGTAGGTTTTTCCTTTCTTATACTATAATCCAATCCCCTAGTAATGTACCCTTAATTATTTAAAGCCATGTACAGTTTTGTGTTCCTCTGTGCACACTTAAGTACCTGCTACAGTTTAAGGATAACCTTGTGCAAAGAAAATTCTCGGAAATAAACAAGTCTTAAAATACTAACACCCGAAGCAAAGATGCTTCATTTGTACTACATTTGTAGTACATCTGTACTTAATGTAGCATCTTGGGGAAGAGAAGTGGATTAGAGTTGGCAATACAAGCTTAAAGCTGACTCCTGTTGAAAGTGTCTGAGGTAGATCAAATTGAAGGCAGCCAGATCCTCTTCAAACAACTTCTCAGAGCCAGTGTTGTGCAAGGACACTGTCGTACTGGTACTTCACAGCCACAAACTTCAGAAAAGCTTTTTTTTGTAAAACAAAGACATACTAGGCTCTTACCTACCAACTTTTAAGCACTTAACTTTTGAAGAAAGCTCTAAACTTAGCAACTCTAAGAATAGAAAAAAAATAATAATTTCCTGGCCTTCACTTACAGCAAAGGTTTAGGCTCTTTCAGAAATAATGAACAGTCCTCTGACATTCCCAAGAAAAGGTCAAATTCTGAAAGGCTCAGAGCACCTGTAATTTTTCACTACAATCAACCTTTGAATGCTAGGTACATCTGAGAAGTTGACAGAAAGACTTCATACAGAAGCAAGTATTGGAGGGTCTTGCTTTTGACTTCCCAATCAGGAGAAGCAGGTGTTTCAAGGTAAATGTCTCAATCAGTTGGTCAATCAGAAGTGTTTTTTCCTAGTCTTTTATACTGCAGCCTACAAGCCTAGAGACCTGTATGTCCTTGATTTGCCCTATTATGGGAAAAGAATCATCTTGTGTTATGTGAGGAAGCTGACCAGCAAATGAAATAGTGAGGACTGATTCTGAAAAGAGTTGTCCCCACTTCCTTTTGGCTGGAAGGATCTGGTCTCATCATGGAACTTTCGCACTGTGGAATTGGACTTACCAGAAAATAATACACATGGGAAAATGACTAGGAAAACATTTAGGCATGTGTAATACATCTATACATATTTTACATTATATGCTGAAGGAACTGGAAAGATTAAATCTTTATAGGGATAGTTTCCTGAGTCATGACATAAGAGATGGCATTAGTTCATTAGAATTGATGGGTTTTGATATAAGCTACTTATTTTATGGCAGAAGATAAGGCCTTTTGGAGTCTGTATCTCTTACAGATTCTTATTTAAAACTAAGAGCTTTAGTGAATATAGCACTTTCCAAGAAGGTGCACATTATAATATAAATAAATCACTAAAATTAAGATACATAGCAATAGAAAAGAAATAAATATGATGGAGGAAGTGCAGTCACTTGATTTTTGGCAGAGAGGAACCTCATGAGGTTCAATAAGGGCAAGTGCAGGGTCCTGCCATACTACTCAGCCCTGGTGAGGCCACATCTTGAGTACTGTGTCCAGTTTTGGGCTCCCCAGTACAAGAGAGACATGGAACTGCTGGAGAGAGTCCAGTTTAGGGCTATGAAGACTAGAGAATCTTCCCTACGAAGAAAGGCTGTGAGAGCTGGGCCTGTTTAGCCTGGAAAAGAGACGACTGAGAGGGGATCTTATTAATATCTACAAATACCTTATGGGAGGGTGTCAAGAGAATGGGACCAAACTCTTTTCAGTGGTGGCAAGCAACAGGATGTGAGGCAACAGGCACAAACTGAAACACAGGAAGTTCTGTCTGAATATAAGGAAGAACTTCTTTACTGTGAGAGTTACATAGCACTGGAGCAGGTTGCCTGGAGAGGTTGTGGAGTCTCCTTCTCCGGAGATATTTAAAACCCCGCCTGGATGCAACCCTGTTTAACATGCTCAAGGTGATGTTGCTTGAGCAGGTGAGTTGGAGTAGATGATCTCCAGAGGTCCCTTCCAACCTCAGCCATTCCTTGATTTTCCTTGTTATGATATTCTCAACCTTACTGAATAAGCAGGAGCCCATCCAAGGACGATGAACATGAAACACTTGTGCCAGTGAGTTAAATATGAGCACATACAATATCTAGTTCTAGAGACTATGTATACCTGAAGAAAACAACTTTATATAGTTGAGATTTTTGTAAATAACCACATACTTGAATTCAGTAGTGATGTAATCTCACTAGGTCAGTTTGCAACTGAAAAACCAGGAACTTTGCATGTGTGCTCTTCATGCTGAAGTACTTGAACTCATCTTGGATGCTAAATAAAATAAAAGCATCAAAGTTTTACTATCCATTTCTACAATGGAATGGCCTTTTGCATGTGACTGCCAGATTTTTTCCAAGAAGGTGCACATTATAATATAAATAAATCACTAAAATTAAGATACATAGCAATAAAAAAGAAATAAATGTGATGGAGGAAGTGCAGTCACTTGATTTTTGGCAGAGAGGAACCTCATGAGGTTCAACAAGGGCAAGTGCAGGGTCCTGCCACACTACTCAGCCCTGGTGAGTTGTTTCTAGTTGTTTCTAGTCCAATTTTAACTATCATTTAGAATAACTTCTATGTTACTATTTGGTAATTAGCCATTGTTAGTCATTTGTATTTCATATAATGTAAAAAACAAGGGCTTCTAGGCAGAGCTGAAATCTTTCTGTCAGCTGAGATGCCAAGAAGATGGCCAGATTGCTAAGTGCATGTCTATCATCACCAAGAGACAGTTCTTTCACAGCTAGTGGCAGATCTGTAAGAAATTAGAGCCTGGAAAAGAGCTACCTGGGAGTAAAAGGAGTGACTAGGTAGGGGGTCAAAGGCTGGAGAGGCCCACTTGAGCCTCGGGGAAATCAGAAAGCTGAGACATGCGGAGGAGAAGGAACGTCCTGTGGAATGTTCTGGAGACCATCAAATGACCTTTTTCTTAATGGAAAATTGGAGTCCTGAGAAGCATTTCTGAGCTGATGGGTATGTTAGTGTAAGAACACTACGATTTGTGAGTTGTATCCTCAAAAATTCTATGCTCAGCTAAGATGGGTAGGCCAGTTAACGATTGATTAAAATGAAGGATTGATGCCTCTGAGGAGCCAACCTTCACTGGCTGAATCATAGATGAACCGTATCTGTAAACTAAACCCTCTTTAGCTGCTGTCATAGTGTGTGAAATGGCTCCTAAGGCTTCTCAGGGCTTCTGCTGTTCTGCTGCAGTTTGGAGCTGGTTAAATTCATTGGACCTCATGGTAACCCAGCTTTACTAAGAACTATTTCCTACTTACTTTATCTTAGGGACAGTAATCAGAATTATACCACAGACCTTTAGCTTTTAGCCACAGCATGAAGCTGGATTTTAATCTGAAGCCTTCAGCTGACCTTTCTAAGTAGAGGTCTAGTGATGTGCTTACATCTTCACATAATTAAATTCATTGCCATATGATAGGTAAGTGAATTTCAGTGGTATGTTCCAAGTGCTACAAAAAGGCTTATAATTTTTAGACATAAAAGCAGGTCTGGGTCTCGCACTGGATGCGTAATCTATTTAGTTTGTTACAGTGGACCCAGGCACTTTGTGTCTAATTTGAATTATTTTTTCAAGAGTGGAGTGTTCCCACTGCAGCAGCATCTTAAAACAGACAAGAGGAATCTAACTGCATCTTTGTGCACTTTCATGGTTTTGAAAGTTCAATAGGCTTAATATTCATTTGGAATCATTTTTTCTGACTTAAAAAATCTTTAAACTTCAGTCAAAGCTTCACTGACCTGTAAGCACACCAGAGGTCACCTTAAAATATTACTGTTGGGTAGAGAAAGAAGTCTGTTCATAACAATATTAGCTCTATACAACGCTACATAAATACATGCAGCGTTGTGAAACTGCATAAATACATGGATAGTCATGTCATAACAAAGCACTAGGATTGCACTTGTAATACAGTGCCAAAGCAGGATGCTCATTTTGTTAAAATATGTGACAAGGCTGTTGAAGAGCTAATGAGAATAGAATATGGACTTGCTCTTTGAAAGCTTCATCTGTATAAATACGTTCAGAGTGTCTAGTGCTGGTGGCAGCGCTAGATCCCTCAGCTGGAGTGAGTTGATTAATCTCTTCTCTACTTTTTACAGAGCTCTTGAAAGGAATGTAAAGCTCTCACTCAGCTACCACCTTTCTTTTTTTCCTCTGGATTTTTTGACAACTCCCTGAACCAACCTCACAGGCCTGAGTTGCTGTGCTGTCCACTCACCCTTGTAGGGTATAGTCTCTGATTTTAAGGAGTAGGAAAGTATAAAACATAGATATGTTATTCTTGAGATATTTTTTTTGCCTGTTCTCCGAAGAGCTTTTACCTGTGCGCTTTACTCCCTGAGTTCCTTTCCTTGCAAAGAAAATACTTGGCCGTTGCCATCTATATTACTTTGTTACCATCTGCTGGCCTCTTTTTCACTTTAACAACTCCACTACCTTGGGTTTATTCCGCTACAGTGTTACACTTAAGTTTTTTGCCCATATTTTTGTTAATTTGTTTTATATATATGTATATATATTATTTGCTGCCTTTCTTACATATAGAAAGTCAAAGAGATTTTTTCCCCTTAAGTGTATTTGCTCTTTTCTTGCAACTTCTCTCTTCCAAAATGAAAAAGACAGTTTTTCACCCTAGTCCATGTTGTTCCTGCCTGTTGGAATGACCTTTGAGATCAGAATTCAGCTTCTGGTTTTGCTGTAGTTACCTCTGAGATCCTTTGCCAGCAAATTTCTCTGTAGCTGTAAAAGGAGGGCAGTCAAATTCTGCTCTCCTCATCTTTGTAGGTTTTTGCCTTTCAAAATGGCAAGTGCAGGGAAGGCTTTCCTCCACTGAGTTCATGTAGGGCCTGATGTAGACTGAGATTCCTGCAAATCAATAAAACACCCTGAAGAGTATAGATGAGCATATGCTTCTAAAAGTCTCTTTCATTGTAATATTGGTACACTTTTGCTTTCCTTACACTTTTTCTGAACTTGTGATTTTAAATAATGCTTTCCACTGAATAAAGCTAAATAGAATCTCTAAAGGCAATGTTTTGGGAAAAAAATGGGAGTAGAATATCTCGAAAGACAAAGTTTCTAAAGACCAGCTTATCTGAGATTGAACTGTCTCACAAGATGAATTTTCATGTGTTCCAAGAGCAGCTGCAGACTGTATAGGATTACCTTATGAACCAAAAAGTTTGGGGATCAGAGAAGGTGCTTTCAGTAAGCCACTGGAAGTTAATTAAAATTTTTATGTATTCTGGCCTGTTTTAGCAGTGACAGCTCCTAAGTTTAGGCCAGTTCGGGTTTGCCTTTTTCTGTGCATGATTCATGTGAGTATTCAGAGACCATTTTATTGACTTTTGGAGCAAAAGCCTCATGCAGTTTGCAGGCCTTTTTCAAAGCAAGACAAGTGAAGGCTGTCAGTCATAATTCAAGCTCTGCTCTATTCATATTGCTCTTACTGGGAGATGCTAGCCCTTTGCTTAAACAAATAGTAATTTGGTATTTTGACAGCTGTTTGCTGGTCACCACCTTTCCTGCTCTCCAAATAAGATTTCTGATGCTGGAGATTTTGTTCATGATGAACAGAAGTCTTGGTATGGGATGGTCAGCCAGAAAACAAAAGGAAGAACAAAGAAAAAGACAAAGCATTAGCTCCATTCTCCCTTCTTTCCTTTTCTTTTAGTGTACCGCATCTCAAAAGGTTCCTGCATCATAGAAATATCCTTAAATTTCCTCAAGGGTAAAAAGCTCCACAAAAGAATGAACCAATTTGTGAGCTCTGTTCATCTGTGATCTGCAAACATAATGTGTGCTTTGGATGCTGCCCAACAAGCCATTGACTGTCTGATCTGAGCGAGGACAAACAAAACATGTCAGAGATGACTATCCCTGCTTTTTCTGATGGGCTTTTTCCTGTCTGGCTGCTGATTTTCAAGGAGGTTGTAAGTGGCTTTGGGATCTTTGTTCCTCTCCCATTAAAATTTGGTTGAAGTAGACAAGGCTCTGTAGATAAGCTGGGTGAAGATAGGTAATGCATCAGACTCATTTCAAGCAGTGTGCGTAAAGTTGCAACAGGAGGAGACTGATTTTTGTTACCAACTCTTTTGTTGGTCAGAAACAGAGCAGGCCTGAAAACAGAGGAAGCACATAAGGTGGTGACATCCTCTTTTACTCATCTGAAGACTAGAACTAAAGGAGAAACTGTGTGTCTATGGGCAGCCTAGAATTCCTCTGTGCTCAGAAGGTGGGATGGAGACCAGAAATAGGTAAGAAAACTGTTTCTAGTCAAGAATATAGTCATCAGAAAGACAGGATCTCTTAGTAATTTGTGAAACTTCATAACATTCTTCTGAAGAGAATAGTCAACACGAGGAAGAAGTATATTCCCTGATAAAATCTTTGGCTGGCATTGAATTCAGAAAGTAAAAGCTTCTCTGAAAATGAGGAAAAGCCTGGTTTCTGTGCTACTTAGAGATGCTTGATATTTCAAGATTTATGTGCGGGTTCTGTTTGTTTGTTTGTACTTTCCCTAAGAAACTGCATTTTCCCGTGAAGTCCTCTCCTGGTTAATACCAAAAGAATGCTGGCTTAGTTGACTCTCAACCCAAATAAATGGTGCTCTTTTTAAGCCTCTGATGACTAGTACAGTCCATGGAGGGTTTGATGCTGAAAAACGCAGGGCACATACAACTCACACTGGACATAGTAAGAACAGGCGTTTAGTCCTACTCAGGACACATTGGGCAATAAGCGAGACACCTGGTTCAAGACTAGACATATTTAGATACTTAAGATTCCTCTCAAATCAGGTTTCCATTTTCAAAATGCAACATGCTTGCAACATGACAAAAGATGCAATCAAAACTATGGGATTGCTTTACTTTTTGCCTGTACTGACACTGTCATGTTCTTTCTCTCTTTTTTTTCCACCATTACACTTTCTGCACATTTATAACTCCTATTTATAACTCTTTAGAAAAGCTGAGGATTTGCATTTTGAAGTTCTTAGATATGTGGTTAGTATGTGTTAACACATACTCAGAGAAGCAGGTAGCATTTACAAAATGTAGGTTTATCAACTGACAGTGGAGAGGCAGTAGAGGCTACTATTGATTATATGAATTCAACACTCATTTTACTGTTACTCCATCCTTGCCAGCAACGCATATTTGCTTCACTTTCTGTTTTCTTCTGTCAAAAGCCTAGTTGTTCATTCTGGAAAGCCAGCTAGGTTGGACTTGCAAAGGCATTTAGGCATAGGACAAGTGCTTGGCAAGTTCAGGAGTATGATTCCACTGAAAGGAAAAGATTTCAGGTATCTGCCTTCTCTAGGCATTGAGCAAGATGTCTGCAAGTGTTTTTAAATCTAGAAAAGCTCTGTAGTCATAATCCTTCACAGAGTTAAAGTAACCCCGATAAAAAGTATAAAGCAATTGTAAGTAAAATGTCACAGTATCAAGGTCATATATTGCAACATTTTCAAGGGAAAAATTGTTCTGTTGATATCTACTTCTACAGTGTCTTCTGAGAAACCATGGTTAAAGCCCTAATTAATTCTCTAGGGTAAAAGTAGGTAATTATTCTTCTTTTTCCTTCTCTCATTTAATAGTAAATTGGCCCCAAATTCAATATCACTCATACCAAAACTGTTTGTGAACTCTTGCCTACATGAAATTAATATGGTTCTCAAAAAAAGGATGGGGAGTAGGTACTTAAAAGTATCAAAATGCTTCATGTATCATGTTCATACTTTTAACACTAGAATTGACTTTTCTTACAGTTGTAGTACTGTTGTATCAAAGTTGACCTAAGTTTTAATTAAAAATTAAGGACTATTTAATGCAAAAAAAAGATGAAGACTTTTATGTCAGGATAAGAGGCAACAGACACAAACCGAAACACAGGAAGTTCCACCTGAATGTAAGGAAGAACAACTTTACTGTGAGAGTGACAGAGCACTGAAACAGGTTGCCCAGAGAGGCTGTGGAGTCTCCTCTGGAAATATTCAAAACCTGCCTGGACATGATCCTGTGCAACACATTCTCAGTGACGCTGCTTGAGCAGGGGAGTTGGACTAGATGATCTCTAGAGGTTCCTTCCAACCTCAACCATTCTGTGGTTCTGTGATTCAGTGATTTCAATTAACACAAAATTACATATTAAATTGTGATGAAACAACTGGAATTTTAGTTTCACTGAGTAAGTATGTTGACTGTGTCAGATTTTAAAAATCTTTTTAATAATAAAACTATTCCTCTGTCATATGCTAGGCATTGTTGTAATAAAACAATGATATTTTTATTAAGAGGAATAGTAAAATTATAAACAACAAAGGTATGAAGGTACAAAACCTATAAAAGGATTTAATAGAATCATTGTTTGACAAAATTAGGTGACTTTTTCTGATTTTTCAAAACTGAATTTTAACTTTCCATCTGCAGAATACAAAAGACCAGGATGAGTTTAGGAGTATTTGCTTTGCCTCCAGTCTAGAGACAGAGTTTGAGATGCTGGCATTGAAACTACAATATGAAAAGTGTGAATTAATTCAGAAATAGTCCAGTAAAATATCTCTTAATATGGCAGACTATTTTTGAAGCTACTCTACGCATGAGTCTACAAGGCCTAGAATCTCAGTTAGTCATTTTGTAACAACTGCTGCGTCACCACTTGTTGTTTTTTCTGCTTGCTTGTGACAGTGCAGTTCCAGACTGCAGGATGAAACCTAGCAAGTTTAAAGGACAAATGGGTCAGGACTAACAGGTGCCTGCTTTCCAGTCAGTCTCTGTCTCATGTGTATCACAGGAGTGAGTCTATCAGTGAAGAACAGTGATTTGTGATTTACATGAAATGTAAACATACTTTACAGAGAACAGTCTGCCTGATCCCGTAAAGCTTGGTGCTGCCTGTAACCACTACTTACAGTTCTGAATATGTTTCTTTTTCAAAATGCCCAAAGATTTTCATCATTTTGTTTGTATATGGGGGTGTCTGCATGTAGGCGTTTGGAATGACTGTGAATTGGTGGGGACTGATGGAAGACCTCAACAGCTTTCGCGGCGATATTTTAATAACCTGACTTTCAGAGCAGCTCCACCCCCAGTATTGTAAATCAGTTTGTTCATTCATTGGATGCTTGCTTGGGAACTGCATAGATCTTGGCCACTGTATTTCTCTAGTCTCAGTACAGCTTATAATTCCCCCTAATTTAGTATATCTGCAGATGTTACAAATTTGCTGCTTATTCCTTTTTGAGACAATTATTTAAAATCAGGTATAGCAACAATTTTAGAATTGTTCACTAGGTATTTTGGACATCAGTGAAATACTAAATAGAGTAATATGTGAAAAATCAAGAGTTAAGGAGAAAGAGGAACAAATTTGTAAAGTGAGCAAGGAGCAGATTGAAGAAGGGGATGATA
This sequence comes from Rhea pennata, assembly GCF_028389875.1. Classification (NCBI taxonomy): domain Eukaryota; kingdom Metazoa; phylum Chordata; class Aves; order Rheiformes; family Rheidae; genus Rhea; species Rhea pennata. The sequence continues at coordinate 11,190,045 of NC_084666.1, read as the reverse complement.
ACTGGAAGCATGGATGAAGTCTTTCAAGAATCCATATTGGAAAGATCTTATTTAATATTTTCACTAAAGATCTGGTATCTGTCCACTAACAAAATATTCTAATAATAAAAATCAAGGTTTTATCAATAGAGAGAGAATCAAAATTTAGTATAGAAAGAGCTAGACAGCTAGATAATTGGAATTATATTAAATTTAAAATTCTAGGTTATACTCTGAGGAAGTTATCCCACAAAGAAATCAGTTACTTGTAGTTTGCAATAACAGACATGGAAATGACCTGCATGTATTTTCAGAGGTGCTAGTTCAAAAACAAGCAAGTATAAATTTGCCCTAAATAAAAAGTTCTTTCAATCTTCGAAGAATAGTAGCAAAGCTAAAATTTGTGATACTTTAAAATAAGGGACTGGATGATATGATTTGGGCTATAGCAGGACATGCTGCAGATGGTGACCCAAGAGTTTCCTCACAATACATAGTTGCTTGTTAGATACCCCCACCACACTTTTCTTCAGCCTTGGTTATGGTAAATGGTGTTTATAATTGTAAGTTATCCTAATCTACATGGGAAACAGTAAAATTATTTCATATGAAGGAGAATTACAGAAGAGAAAGTATTGGATTTGCTGCTTATGTATAAGTCTACCTCAAGCTGTGATTCCAAAGTAGTTTAAAACATTTTATCTTATGTAAGATCCAGTACTCTAGTCAAAAATAGAGTACTCCAGGTTTTTGTAGCTCTGACATAATCATGTACAGTCGCAGCTAACAAGGTTAATCTATAACAAAGGGGCTGTGGATTTAAATTATAATGGATATGGCAAATTTCATGTAGTTCCTGAGCTAAAGGTCATTATTTTAGGGAGTCACTATATAATTTAACGTCATTACTGACTCAAATGCATTCCCTGGTATGGATTACTCATGTTTCTGTTAATGTAATTGGGGGTGGTTTGCAATTGAGACTGCTTGGCTGCTGTCAGCTAGGATAGAGGTGCTTATTAATGTTGCTTTAAGAGCGAGTGGGTGTGCGCACATGTTTCAGAGACCTCTCAGTCTTGGAACTGAATCTGAAACTACACATTTAAAGAATCTTATATTTATTTATTTCAAATGGACTCTTTCCAAAAATTTTCTCATTCTCCTGTGAACATCCACCAAAATCATCTCAGGCAGCTCTGAACAGTATATGATAATAAGTGCTTGAATGTTCAAGACTGGCCCTCAAAATTGCTGCAGCATAGCATGTTTTTAAGTGCCATTATCCAAAGTGCTTATGCCAGCTAGTGGGAGCTAATCAGATTCTGAGCCCAAAAACACACAAAAACATCTATAGTATTGCTACTGATCAGTTTTAAGATACTTTCAAGACAATTGATCTCTTCCTCTATTATTTCTATGGAAAGAGGCTTCAAATCAAAGAACATTACCGCACATAGCACAGATTGTCAAAGACCATTTATCATGGCTATAAAAATTGCATCAGCAAGGCTTCCAAACTGGGTATTGATCAGGTATTTTTGTCATTATTGGCTCCTTAGCAAGTTGCCTAGGTTTGATGAAAAAGATTTTAGGGTGGGATATTCATAACTTTAATGTCTGACCTAGCTTTGTGCTCAAGACACTAGATGTTTCTGAAAACTCTGCTGATTAATTATGCATGTACAGTGCAGGCCAATTGACCTGTTTCTGCTTACAGGAAAGTACGGATTAATTGGTAATTAACAGATGCAAGAGAATTTGATGAATCCTAGGTGATGGTAAGCACATAGAAAGGTGTTAAATCTCATTATAAGGCATGTGTAGTGCTCTATTTCAATCTGTTGATTGAGTTTCTATTCAACATAATCATTTTGTTAAATCATCAATCATCTAAAAATTGCATATTGCAATTGGCCAGAATTTGCATTTATTGTTGTCAAAATCTTAGGGGAAATAATTTTATACTCAGATGAAACCAATATTCATTTTTTAAAATTTAAGTTAAAAGTTGAAATGCTGACATATAAATAACTGTGCAGACTTGTTCAGTCTCTGAGAGTTTATTGACAGAATTACGTGGTAATCCTAAAGGTCCTTTTTTACGATGGCAACGTATTTCATTTGTTCATTGCTATATTTCAGGCAATAAAATCAAGCCAGCCTGTTTATACAGATGATAGTTTTTTATTTTGATACTCTGCCTAAATATACCAGTTATGCTGAATTTAGGTTTTAAGGAAGATACAAACTTCAGAAATAATAAGAGAAGAAGGAGACAGACTGTAGGATAATGTTTAGCCACTTAACTGTTGGAGAGCATCATTGGGACAATAATCTGATGTCCTCGGAAGAGAAGCTGAACATCTTTTGTCTTGTGCTTTTCATGCACAAGACTAGTCTATATTGGCATCTGAGTAGCAGAGGACATACGAGAATTTCTAAACATTAAGCTGGAATGGATTAAGTATGAAAATATTTGTATAAAGTATTTCATCTGTTTTCTGTCCAGCTGTGTTGACAGAAAATTCTGTGAAACTTTATTCAAAGCTTTTTTTTTTTCCTCCTTCAAATAAAAGCATAGAAAACCAGTACAGAGCTGTATTGTTCCCTTATTTAAATTCAGGTAGCTTTAACACCAGGGCCAGATACTGCCCTGACTCTTCAGCTTTAGTAGAATGTGAAAACTTGGAAAATCTACCCTCATTTATATGTTTATAACTGAGAGCAAACTTGTTCCATTTCCATACTTTTTTGCATTAACTTTATTCTTTCTTCAACTTAATCCATTCAGTGCTGAGTGACAAAGCCTTTTCAAAATCCTCAGTGCCAAGCTCCTTTACAATAAAACATGGTTTTAATTTTTCATGTATATTTTGGGCCCTGGGAAGCCATTAGAATTTGTCTACCTGGTGAAGACAACCCGTAATTTCTTCACTCCAGAATAGACTTTGACTTCTTGTGGCATTTTGAACATGGGAACATCTCCCTACTATTACTGTCTTCTATTTAAATAGTATGCATTTTCTTACAGGAAGGGCTCATTGGAACACTGAACTTTCCGAACACGCACGACTTTCTCTCCTCGACATTGAAGTCCACCCACTCATAGAGTGGGAGCCTCAGGAAGGCAGGTAATTGGACTATGAAGTGCTGCAGAACTGGGAGGAGGACAGATGAAGATACTGGGACAAACCAATGCCTTTGAATCTGTCACGATCACACAGAGCAGTAGGTCCTGCATCTTATTCACAGTGTTCCTATACAGTTGATCTTACTTCTCTCTTTATTGACAGGATTTAAAGCTATAGTGCATTGCATTGTAACTGGATGTTCACATTTTTGTCTTATCTTTCCTCTTTTTTCCTTTGTTCTCTTTCATATACAATTTACACATTTAAGCAATTCCAGGGTGTTGGATAACTATGATCAAGAAAAGGTGTCACTGAACTTTATTTTAAATGTGTTTGATCTGATCTGTAGTAGAGATGGTTTTATTTTGTGTTGAGTTTTGCCTTTTACCACAGAGGTAATGATAACTCAGCATATAGATTCAAAATTACTTTGTATTATGTGTAATGGCTCAGTTTGGGTATCATCCTGTTCAAAACCATAGAACGTGAGGAGAGTCATTCAAAGGATTCCCAGATAATAATCCGGAAGAGATACCACTATAGCCATGTACACTAACTTTTATTAAAGTTTGTTTATTAAAGAGGAGATGCTCCCAGTCTATATTAGGTTAAACAGAACTTTGCTGTAAAGTGTTCTTTCAGCTTTCTCTTTGGAAAAATCTCACACTTCGCATGTTAACAAAGAGGGTATTTCCTAGAATATGCTCAGAATACTGAGCTCAGCTTTTGCTACAATATCAAATTTTGTTTGAAACACGTACCTCAGTGATTCACACTCCTTTCCAAGATCCTATATGAGCAACATATATTCCTAAAAATTTCTAGGTCAAAAAAACCTACTGCTCTTTCTCACTTACGAGGCTCCTGCAAGCTTCTTCTTCACAAAATTTAAGTAGACCAGGAAAGGGGCAATGAATAAAGTCTCTCTACTCTGTGGCCAGTTCTGCCCTCACTTTGAGAACCTCCTAGTTAACGCAGTTGGTTCTCTGGCTTAAATAATAGCTATCTATGCTGACATGTAACTGAGTCATAAAAGGAAGATGACACAGTTGCCTGAAAAATCACTTTTCTTATTTCTTTTCCTTTAAAAGAAAGCCTAAGAAATTATATTAAAATAGCAAGCATAAGAGTTGCATGTACCACTTGAATTCTTCCTCTGTCTGGGGTTACCCTGTGATATTGGATTGAATGATATTTTCTCCATGCAGCCCTGATCCCATTGGGTACACAAGGCAGGCACAAAATAGCAAAAGAATTAATACAAAATGGATCACTGTAACTTCTTAGTTTTCAAATGTTTTAGTGTTCAGTCAAAGCAAAACTGGTGTAATATACAGAGGTCTTGTTAATACGATTTTAAAAGCCTGTTACCTACTCTCCCATAAGCGAGCAGAGACCTTATTTAGCATAGTTAAAGGCAGAATTGACTGCTGCTTCTCAATGGGACCAAGGTCAGACTGACTTCAAGACAGTGACTATTAGCTGGATATCGTATGTAGAGATACAGTCAAGCTGGACTTGAGCATTGAACCATTGGGAAGTCTGAACAGTGACTTCTGTACATAGATAGACAGATAGATGATCAAGGATAAAAGATTACCTGTGTTTGAAAAGGTGTGTTCTGTTTGCTGAATACAGAAAGAAAGATCTGGTAGTAACTTTCTTACCCATCGGTTTACTGATTTTTGGCAGTTGTAACTTTTTGCCTCATTTTATTTTCCTAAAGTGAGATGAAAGAAGCATTGAACTTGAAATGTGTCTGTAAATCCTGACGGTCCCAGTTCTAAGCTAGTAATATTATTTACCTGAACAACCTGAGCAAATTTATAGAAGTAGTTGCATTTTACCAGCTAAGTATCTCCACTGTTAGGAGTGGAGATACTCTGCACATACCGCTGTGTAACAGTGTGTCTGTCTATTAACCACTATCATCTCCTGAATCTCCCACACAGTGCTTGTCCAATAGCTTTTATACAAAAGACGCTTTTCACGACTGTAAGCTCTCTACTACCCATATATAAGCTAAAAGTAATTAAACAGACTTAGCATGGTATAATTAGAAGCTTTATTATGCCAGATGGAGATATTAATGCTGACATGTTTGTCTCAGAATAGTCCTGTGAAGAACAAAGTGTGAACTTGAATGTGAGGCTAAAGGTATGAGGTAAATATTAGTCAACATAAAATCACCTTTTAACATCTTATTCACACTAATATGTCAGATGTGGCTCCAGAAACTTCCCGTCAGTACTACTTGCTGCAACAATGAAACATTGCTGTAAAAACAGCATAATGTAGTAATTTGGGGATTTAATGGCTTACAGTAATCTGCGAAGATGCAACTAAATATTTACTTAATATAATAACTTTAAGACTGACAAATTTGTAAAAGTACTCACTGAAATAAATTACATATTTCTATTATTATTATTTTAATAAAAAGGACTGGCAGTAATATAATCCAGCATTGTAAAGTGCCAGAGCAGAATTAACCAATTCATTAGTTACCCAGAGGTGGCTTCTTGATGTTTAATGTGGCTAAATCACTGGTTAGAAATGATCTTTTATAGGCCTCTATACTACAGCCAGCCATCATACTATTTGAGTGATATTTTATTACTGGAGGCAACATCAGTATGAAAAGAAGGGTGTTCTGCTTGTATGACACTTGTCTAGAGATGGCATTGCTCAAAATCTTGTGTCTGGTGTGGGATGCTGAAAAGTTTGAAAAAATATTCTCATAGCACCATGTGGTAATGGAGCAGAAAGGAGTGGAATGATATTGTTGAATCCTATATTTGCAAATGTGGGTGGAATTCTCTGAATAATTTTGGCTGAAATTAAGTCCTTGCTCAGTTTCTTCCTCTGCCTCGGGGAAGCAGACTCACATCCCACAACGGGAATACTTCAGTCAGAAGTCCATCCGTTGTTCTGCAGTAGGCTCTTTCATTTCCTGTTCTCCATGAAATAATGATGCATTCAATGGGCTGGGGAAAAAGAGAATGGGAGTGACTCCACAGCCCACGGATGAGGGCACTCATCTGGGAAACATTTATTTCTGACTTTTCTCTAAAACAGATAGAGAATGGATTTGAACCAAGGGCTCTCACTTATGTACCCAGCCAACTGAAGCAAGTAACAACATTTTTTGTCACCTACCAGTGCAGCTACAAACATAGTAGCATTATTTATTAGAAAGATATTCTGATAGATAAGATGAACTCATTAGGACAAAACTCATTCTTCAGGTTTGTTACAGACCAAGTTGGCTATGCTCAGTCTGCAGCGGCAAGAACCGCGATTCTCATCCCTCCTGATCTCCCCAATTCAGGGACATAGTGCAGAATACCACAGATCCTTTCTGGCCAACTTATCTGGCTGTCTTCCTCCTGGAGAACACGGAATGACAACAAAGGAGAGGAAAGAGAAGGGAGGCTAGTGCCCAGGTCTCATCCCTTTGTGAAATTGGGATGAAGTTAGAATGTACCCCTGGATCCAAGCACTCAGTACAGATAGAGCCTAAGTGATGGTCATTACTTACCCTCTGATTTCCTTGTAATGCTTCATAAAGAAAGTAATGGCATTTGTATTATCTTTCTTTTTATTTGGGTTGTTAATTCTTCACTATAATGGCAGGTAGGTAAAATTCACTGTGTTAGTTGGAATGAATATGAATGAAAAACAGTGCAGAATAGATAACATAAAATAGCTTTGACATTGTTTTGAAATCATTTACAGAACTCACTGCACCAACTTGTTCACCGAAGGGTCTGATTCTTCGATTCAATAGGAGATTAGGGTTAGCCCTAAAAATACTTGTTTTACCTAAATTTGTTTCAAATATTTCATTATTAACAATTTTAGCATAGATTTCCAAAAAAATCATGACGATGAATACTGTCTCAGGTGTAAAAAATGCAACAGTACATATTACAGAATTCATTCAGCCAATTCAACAGCTATCAGTTTTGCAGTGAATAATTTGTGAAGAAAAAAATACCTGGTTTAAAATATCTGAACCAACACATTTTGGCCCTTATCCATCCTGAAAATTACTTGCTTTATCACGTAGAACATCATAAAAATAAATTGGCTGTCCAGCTGCTCCGATCAAGCCTATCTGAAAAGAAATAATATTATCTGGAATTCAGTACTGTGTACTTTGAAACCAAACTTGCATTTTACAGGTTATAATATTATGTTAGATAAATATCTAGGATGAATGTAATTAACTTTTTTCTTATAAAATTTAACTGAATGTCATTAATACTTCTTGTAAAATCTTACTTCAAAAAGTGTTTTTATGTACTCATTCAACTGTGTAATTTGTCATTCAAATGTTGTAGCTATCTCTTGAGCTTTATATAGTGGTTTTCATACTGTTGCAGACTCTGCAAGCTCAAAAATAATGAGTCATATCATACTTTCCCTTATAAAAGAATAATAATAATGTATAAGCCTAAAAATCATGGTATGTAATTATTTATTTGGACAGGTGGAAATTACCTTCCGATTTTTTAAAGATTTCTAGGGAAGTCATTGGACTCCAAAATATGTATGAGAAGAGGAATGGAATAAAATCCAAATGCAAAAGTGCACGCATAAAATTCCCTCTTTTCTAGTTTATGAGCAGGAGTTTCATGGCACAGAACAAACCAGTATTACAACCTCTGTCTGCCATCTCTGTCTGTCAGTATTGGCTGTGTCTTCAATCACATGTTTCCTTGTACTCCTCTTTAGGTGCTTTTTCTCTTAAATCTTTTATCTGTTTATGTTCTCAGGTCTTCTATACCCCTTTGACACCTTTGCCCCACCATGCAAAGGACAGAGTTCTTCTATTCATCTGCTCACTGCACACACCATACCTTCCACAGTCTCTGCTAGAGCTTTAAACCTCTGTGTCCTAACCTCAGCTTGGCTACCCCATGGAAAGAATAGTAATTTTTCTTCTGCTGCTGTCTTCACTCAAACTAAAAATGAAGTGAAGTGAGAGTCTTCTTTAGTACACTGAGGTTTTTCTGGCAGCTTCTGCACATGTGTATGCAGACACATGCAGAGGAACAGATCAGAACAGACTCTAAGAGCAGACTGTATGTGTGTACCTGTACCAAAAGGTACAGGGAACACAGAGAGGGCAGTGAGGCATAAGGTGAGAGCACTCTCCAAACAGCACCAGTCCAGGGATCCACAGTTCAATGTTTTAGCATCTCTTCTCAAGGCATCTTGCTAAAGCATATGAAACAATTTTTCATTTGCTAGCATTTGTGAAGCATTAGTAGATGGTCTGCCTGGGAAATATCCTGGAATCTTTCATAGAAATCAAACTTATTTGTTTCTCTGTCCCTGGTGGTACCAAAATACAAGCTCTTAAAAATTGAATACACTTACTGCAGGACTGATTCCTTGAATAAACTACCTCTTGCTACATTCAAGCCATCAATTGGCTTTCTAAGATTCTACTCTAACTTTAGATTAAACATTAAGAGCCTGAGCAAGAAGTTCCCTTAGACTGCAGTTATTACTTCTAGTGGTAAATGAGTAAAGAATAATTAATCTCTGTTTTATTAAAGGTTAGTAAATAGATATAGGTCTATTGATCATAATGGAATTTTGTCTACTCACTAGCTCAGAGCTTGCACTGAGATAAAATCCAGCTTATCACAGGACTGAGGACTCTGATAGGGTAGCGACGACTAGCACTATCTGGGAGAAACCATTGCATCAGTCAAAGGTGTGCCCTCAACTCCCGCACCTGAAGTAGGAAGCAGAACAGAAGGTTTAGCCTTCACTTTCTAATACTTTTGTACCTGATCCACCTCAGTATGAAGCTGGTACAAAGGTGAGGTCAGTGGATTTATCCAGCTTCAACCTTGACACCAAAGTGGCGAATCCCTTACTGTGTCCTTTTCCTGGCCTTCTTTCCCCATGGATCTTCTCAGTTTTGAGAGTCATGTAGAAACAGAGTGGGTTCAGAGACAGGAACTATGTGTGTGTGTGTGTGTGTGTGTATGCATTTGGTGTGTGTGTGTGTCTGGGAAATGTCTGGGAATTTGTATAAACCCAGGGGATTGTTACGTGCTGCTGGGAAATAATATGCTGGCACTTTTATCCCTTGAGTTTCTTGTAAATCTGTGAACTTAGATATGTCCTCTGTTTCTACTTAACAACCCAATGTTGTCATCCCACTGTGAGGAAGATGAAAAGTATACATCTTCTCCATGATCCTCTTATCCACAGGGCTAGACTTTATGGCTTTCTAAATCTTTTGTATGAAATACAAAGGATATTTAGCATTTAGCACCTGCTTGATTATCATCTTCCCAAACAGGCTGAAAATCTGTGCATTAATTCCAGACACTTTGGTTTCTCATCAGGTACAAGATAAATATGATGCTTTTACTAGACAGCATGTAGCTCTGGTGGCAAAGTGGATGGCTGAACTTCGCTAAAGATTCCTCCCTGGCACTCTTAGAAACAATTTGAGGCTATCAACTCAACCTTATTTTGCTAAGTAGTAGCAAGACTGGAGAAGTCTTCATTCTCACTTCTGTGGTTGCATTCTATGTATTTTTTTGTTTTATAAGAATAAAGTAATACTTCCAAGATCTAAAATCTTAATGCTATCAAATAAAATGATAAATCTCCTATTTACTGAGCTGACAGTTTTCACCAAAACTTCTTAACCTGTTGCACTGTCTGTCCATGTCATTGGTCTGCAGTGTTCTGGGGTTTGTAAATACCAAAAAGTTCCCAGTGGTTGTACAGACACCTGAATTGTATATTAAAACCTGTAGACAACAGGTCTACTTTTCCCTCTTGCCCTTTCATTGTGCCCATTCACCGTAACATTGACAACTATTTGTCAATGGTATTTTCTGTACTTGTTGTTTTTTTATCCTTGAACAGATAAAATCAAATTCAAATGTGGTGAAATGCAAAGTGCTCTTATTGAATGAAGAATATAAAAATTTATTAAATGATATTCAGCTCTAACAGCAGAGAATAAAATCATAGAAAGGTGGTAAAAGAAATGAATATCAGGAGTCTTCTGCTCTCTAATCATGAAAATTAAAATCTTCATTTTATCTGATCACAGGGATGCAGCATTAGATTAACAACTTAGTCATAAAACTGAGTCAAAACCCAGGTATTTGGACCATAGATTTTAATCATAGTCCTAAGAGAATTAATATTTTGGTGATGCTTGTCTTCTTTGTGACACTGTAGTCATTCATGAATGAAGCAGGAGGTTTGTAGTTTTCATCAGCGTGTCAGGGTGAGAAGTCAACGCCCAATTTACAAACAAGCATTTAAAACAGCATATTGTTCTGGAGGTATTGTAGGCATGGCTTCAGGGACAGGAGACCAACGAATGGAAATGCGATCTTGATATTAAACACTCAGGTTTAACAAAATGACCAAGACAATTAAGATGTTGGTAGATCTATTCATAAAGCTGATACAGATGACTCGTTTCTGAAGAGGTCTGAAATAAAAAGAAACATGCGCTAGTTTGGAACAAATCCAGAGGTAAGAAATAATGGAATGATTTAGAAGCAAGAGGTCCTGAAAAGCAAAAAAGCAACCTCCAAACTTACAGGGAAAATTATGTATTCAAAGAAACTGGAACAGCTTAAAAATAGTTAGCCTATGGAAATGTATGATTCTATCAGTGTTTCTGTTCTTCCTATGCACATTTCCCCTGCATCTTGCTGTGAAATTACTGTGCAGGCTGGCGTTAGTGTGTGCGCTATCCAGATGATTTTGCCGTGGAGCTCAATTCTTGCTTATGCCATCTGATGCATAAGCACAATTATAATTTATAGCACAATTAATAATTCCAGAAGACTAAAAGGAAAAACATTTTGTATGCAAAATACCCTCAAGCAAAGATCCCCAAACACTTTGCAGACAGATTAATTAAGCTTCATAGCCCCTTTGAAGCAGGCAAATATCAGGGCCCCTATTCTCCGGCTGAACTAACTGAGGAACAGAGCAATTATTACAGAATTCTGCCTTTACAGCTGCAAATAGACCTAGTTAACCTGCCACATTTCTGCGATTTCAGTAAATTCTCCAGTCCTCCCAGTGCTTCTCAGATCTTGGTCAGTCAATGCTCATACAGGAGACAATTCAAGAGGCTCAGCTCACCAAATTGCACTTGAGTGTCAAGCCTGCTTACCCCTGGTGTTATAGCTGGTGTTACGTATATAAGCAACTGATTGAGTTGCTTTAAGCTTTAGACACCTTCAGTGCTTGTGCCAGTAACAAAGCAAGGAAGTTTCATGCTGTAAAGGATTCAGACGCTACTGGACAAACCACTCTATACTTTATTGCAAACTTGAGGCTAAAGAGCTACAAAATTTAAATATTTTGAAGATTCAAATCAGTTTCTCAAGCAAGTTTACAACAGACCAGAAAACATATTGGCTTCAATAGATTTGTTGATAAATTGCACCAAGGTAGTAACAACATAGATTCTGTTTGTGCCTCTCTGAAGCATGTGGGAAATGTGCTGCATCTTTCGTACAACGTTAAGACACAGAAATGAAATTACTACGATATATAGCCGCATGAACTCAGCTGTGTTGCAGTGAAGCTGATGGTAGATTTAACACTGATCTTAAGAAGCTCAAGCCTCAAAAACTAGAACTCGGTGCAAAGGCAGAAATTTATCTTGATCTGTGTTATGTTGCAAAGGCCAGTGCAATGAATCAATTTGCAAGCGCACACCCTTGTGAGCAGCTAAAATCTGAACTTTTGAGTTCAATGCCCTGTTATATCAGAAGTAGTTCATACAAATATATAAATACTAATTATATATGCAAGGTCTGAGCAGAGAAATTCTGCTTTGGAAGAACACACAGCAGAAGTCTGGCATCATCAACAAGACTTCATCAGAAAAATAGCTTCAAAATTAATCATTACTATTTCTGGTTAGTCCTAGGTTTGATCAGTTTGCTTTGGGGATGGTGTATCAGTGAATACAATCAATCAATGAATGAGATAGTTTCTGGTGAACATTTTTCCTAAATCACTTTTTTGATTGTTGAAACTTCATGAGAGGAGGGTGAGAGGGTCTGAGGGTTTCTTTTTTGTCCAGCGTGGTTTTGTTTCATCAAAGGGCTAAGTAAGAATTCCAGTTTCTGGATTTGTTGATTACCTCATGTTTTACTGCTTCTCAGTCATGTTTTCCTCTAAAAGAGAGACGGACCTTCTTTACCAGATTTCTTTGGGACTATCTATCTGTTGTATTAATAAGTATGCATAGAGTTTAAAGATATGCAATGGTAAGGCAGAAGTCTTCTAAAGTACATGTGTATTACATACACATATGCAGGAAACCCTTCTATTGAGTGGTACCAGAAATGCTTAATTGAGATGATGTCTAGAAATAAAAAGATGTTGCCCAGCATTACGGTTTGTAGCTTCACAGTAAATGGCTTTTGGAACAGAGATCTGCCTACAACAGTATCTAGAACTCTGCCCCTAGAGTAAATGGCAAATACCTTTGTAAAGCCTGCTATTTAGTTCAGTGTGTCAAAGAAATCTCTCCCTCTACTTTGGTCTTCAGAAGATTTCATCTTCGTATGAAGAATTTGCACAAATTTGCACTACTCTTAATAGGAACAGAGTCAGGCCCTAGGTCTTGTGTCTTCACCCAACAATTCTTGGTTGGGTAGTTCAATGTACTAAGTATGTGTTAATCTCCTCTTGTCTGTCTATAATCATTCACCCCCTCCAATTTACAAAATCTACAAGTAAAATAATACAGACTTTTAAACTCACAGCTTCCATGCAGAATGCCAGGGAGTAGCAAGCATAATACAAACCTAATAGCAGGAATCAGAAAACATGTCCCTGAACCAGAAACCCTAAATTAAATTTGTCAGCTTACCTAAGGACTAAAAGCTTTCTCAGAATACTGCACTGCAACTTAAAGATTGAATTAACCACTTCCATCATGATGTTTTTGTAGCAATAAAACCCATCTGACTTCACAAAAAAAGTCACAATCAATATAACAGTGCAATTTCTTGGACTTTGGCTAAGTATGTTACCAAGTTGGTGGAAATAATCACAAATTACAGTCCCTAAATTCTTTGAAAGCAAGGACAGTATCCTTCAGTGAGGCTTGAAAGCTTTACTTGATTCCATTAGGACATAAATATAAGCTATATTATCCCTTCTAGGGGTGCTTTCAGGGCCTTTTTGTGTTTGACCATACAGTGAAGTGATACTTAAACTAGGATGCCCTTAAGACTATCTTCAATTGCCTGGAGTCAAGTGATCCAACTGTATAATCTCACCCAGCATTTAGATTTTAAAGGCAACACTAAAAATGACTAGAACTGCAGGAGATAATGTGCTCAGTATCTTTCAGGCTTCCCCAAACAGACCAAATGTTTTGAATTATTTGAAAATTAGAGATAGGATCTGAAACAAAATCATCTCATTGTTATGCACTGCCAGATACATAGGATGAAAGGAATGAGATAGTAAAGGAAATCCATAAGGTGGTAGAAATAAAAATATAATTTTGAACTACACTCTGGCTTTCCTAAGATTTTGGACTTTCAGAAATCGTTAAATTTCTGTGTTAAAAGCATCACACAGACTTTCACCTAGTGTTTTTAAACACTGGGAGCATCTCTCCAATAGCTCCACGTCTCTCTTGTACTGGAGAGCCCAGAACTGGACACAGTACTCCAGATGAGGCCTCATCAGAGTGGAGTAGGACCTGGTTGTGTTAAACATTTGAACTCTTGCTTACTATTCCCATCTCTTTTCCCTTCCTGTTCACAAAAAGCGATCATATATATCTGATTTCTGGTCCTTTTGTGAACAGAGAGATTTCAGCTTTGATGAAAGCCTTTCAAGTTTCAATCTCAAATGTGCTTAAGACTATTTGAATAATTTTCCAAGCCTTGGATATCAAAATGACAGCATGGATGAGTTTTTGGTTTAATAATCTTATGCCTATTACTAGGGGCCTAACCCAACTGCTTATGTAGCAGCGAGAAGCCTGACCTTGGAGAAAGAAAATTGCCCTTTTCCTATACTCAGACTAAAACTTAAAATAGAAATCAGATACTCCCTAGTAGATGAATCACAGAATCATTGAATCATAGGTTGAGGTTGGAAGGGACCTCTGGAGATCATCTGCTCCAATGCCCCTGCTCAAGCAGGGTCACCTACAGCATGTTAGACAGGATGGCATCCAGGTGGGTTTTGACTATCTCCAGAGAATGAAACTCCACAACCTGCCTGGGCAACCTGCTCCGGTGCTCTGTCACTCTCACAGTAAAGTAATTTTTCTTTATACTCAGGTCGAACTTCCTCTGTTTCAGTTTGTGCCCATTGCCTCTTGTCCTGTTGCTTGACACCACTGAAAAGAGTTCAGCCCCACCCCCCTGACACCCTCCCTTCAGGTACTTGTACATATTGATCAGATCCCCCCTCAGTCTTCTCTTCCCCAGGCTGAAGAGGCCCAGCTCTCACAGCCGTTCCTCCCAGGGCAGGTGCTCCAGCCCTCTGGTCATCCTTGTAGCCCTACGCTGGACTCCCTCCAGCAGCTCTCTGTCTGTCTTGTACTGGGGAGCCCAGAACTGGACACAGTACTCGAGATGAGGCCTCCCCAGGGCTGAGGAGAGGGGCAGGATCACCTCCCTCGACCTGCTGGCAACACTCTTCTTGTTTTTCTTTCAAGCTGTTACTTTGGTTATGACTGTGAAAGTTTAAGTGATAATGGCTCCTGGTAAGGTTGTGCGTTTCACATAGGTCACAAGAAAGGTATGATACAAAGTATATACCTTATATCCTTGTTTGCAAAAGCCACTGATTTGATTTCTAACACTTTTCTAAGTTACAGGCACAGATCATCTTTTACATACACAGCTCAGTACAGTTGTATCTTCCTATTCAGAAAGAGCAACCATTTCACTTCTTTGGAAAGCTTTAGAAATACCACACAAACTCATCCCAAAGGCAGATATATTTCTCAATCTGCCCTTCCACCAGGCTCTTTGATCAGCTTCGCTACTGATCGCAGGCCTCCTCCAGCTGGTTGTGAAGGTTTTCAGTTCAGTAGCTAGCTTCAAGCTGAAAACTTTGTAGGCTGCAGAAAGCAGCGGAACATAATGACTAAACAGGTTTAATTTCATGAAATTCTGACAGGTATTCAACAGAGTCCTTTGGCATTGGGGCCCTCTCACTCAGCTGCACCTCAAAATCTAGGTTATACTTTTTTTTCTATTTCAGTGTACTTAATATCTATATGATGTGGAATAGAAAGCTTTCCTAACTAGTATAGAGGATAGAGAATTAGAAGCTAAATTTCATAAATTAGATAATCGGATATCGCTGGGATCAACTTTTACAAATCTCCACAGAAGATCAAAAGAAAAATTCTTCACCATATTTATTCATTATCTCAATCTTATTTATTTGACTGTACCCTTATCTTGGCTTTATTGATATTTTATATGGATTTAGAGTAATCTGTACTGGAAATACCATTTGGTTTGTCAGATACAAATGACTTAGAAAAAAAATCTGCAACAAGGGAGATTTAGTTTAGGAAAAGCAGTATAGGATCTGAAAATCAGCAGCAGGCTGAGCCGTGGAATCTCGGACAGTAAAAGCATTTAGATGGGGGTTTTAATCAGAAATGGCTTATGCATTGGTGATCTTGCGTTTGGGCTAAGGAATGGAATAGGCGAGTTATTTAAGGTCCTTTCTGGTTTTATCTTTGATGATTTTAAAGACCTTCTTCAGATGAATTAGAGAAAGTTGTAGCTGAACTGGAGTCTAGGAATGAACTAAAATCTCGCTGAGAACAGTCTATTTGATTGATTATGCACTCGGTATTGCTTTCTATCCAGTTTAAATGGTTTTGATTTTTATGTTCTTAACTTTTCTTGTGAAATCTTCCAAATCCTCAGAAAAAGAGTTTTTTGATTGTTTTGTTTTTTCTTTAACTTACACTGATTTCTGTAAAATCTACCATTCTTACTACTCCCATGCAAGGTATGGGAGAATGCAGGGAAAGATCTCTGACTTAAAGGCTGTAAAACAGAAATTACTTGTTTATGTCACCTGCAGTTGCCATTAACCATGATGAAATCTTGTCTGTATAGATTTCTACAGGCAATAAATACCACTATCATAATCTAGTCTGAGCCACTGCATAACACAGACCAAAGAACTTCCCCAGTCATTTCTGCATCAGGACTATAACACTAAGCTATAAATTCTTTTAAAAAATCACTCTAACTTAATTGGAAGATATATCACATCTCTAATAGATTTTTCTAACAGCTAGTTATCTTCACTTGAAATGTATATATGGTGTGCTTCTATTCAAGTATGCCAAACTTCAGCCTCTAAACTTTGACTTTCACTGTGCTGTATTAAAGAGCCATAATTCTTCCACAAATGATTACTGCTCAGCTGTGATCTTTATCTTTTAACTTTCTTCTCAATAGACTAAATAGGCTATTTTTCATTATACCCTCATGATAAAGTCCATTTTTTCAGGCCTCACATCACTCTTGTAACACTTTTCAATGCTTTTTTAAGTTTCCAGTGTCTTTCTCTAAACTGCTGACCTAGGCCACAGAACCATTAGCAAGTGATGGTCTCCTTGATGTCGCCATCCCAACAAAATAGCAATCACTACATTCACCCTAAGGAACCAGCTGGTAAAGGATTAGTTTACATCAATAACAAGATGTAATTGTAGGGATAAACATTGCACTAAATATTTATGCCAAGAAAACAATTACTAGAATTTGGAGAAGCCATTCTTCATTACTGCTCCCCTGCAGTAGTGTCCAACTGCCTATAAATAAATTTATATTAGGAAATTGGATGTGGTTTAAGGTTAGAAACAACTGATATGGTTAAACCTGCACATTAATTCTGCTGGCTTGTTGCTTCAGACATCCAACACTCCTAACATCAAGGAGAATAAGCCATGAGTATACTACTCTGTAGCTGCAGATCAGTCTTGTTGGCACATGTACCGTATAAATGCATGATGATTTGTGCAATAAGCTGGAGCTTGTATTGCATGTTGGCTATAGAGCTAAATAGAGCCTGGATTGTTACATTACCATCAGCTGATGAAGGATATAATTTAGTTGATCCATTAAGGACCTTTGTTTTGAGGTGCCACACTATACAATCCTGTGCTTACAGGAGGATGTATTATGGTAGCAATGACGAGGATTTCCTTAGATGTCCCATCCATGCTCCAGATCCTCATGTAGATTGTGATGAAACCAACCACAAGTGTGTTTGTACTGCTGTATCTAAAGTAAGATATTGTATCAAGTATTTTTCAGCCTTTTATAGACCAATATTAGAATTTTTCACTGTCCAGAAATGTGCTATATACAATGTTTCTCATTCATGTGACAACTTAAGACATTTTCTCTGATAAAAGCCCTTGTTTCTTCTTGAGTCTTCCTTAGAGTTGCAACACCCCAGAGATTATCTAGAATACAAGGTGTTACCTCATCACTGTTACTCTTCCTTTTAATAATGTCAGTTTGAAGGGTGCCAGGTACATCATATCGGATTGTGGGGTCCTTGCAGTCAGATCTGATAGCTCTGGGTTTGCTACGACAACATGATGAGAGATAAAAAGATGTTTCCCCATATTAGATGCTTTAGTGTTATATTGGAAGACAACAGATACCTATCCTAGTGATAATTACCACATCATGTCACCTGTGTGGGTTTCCTGATGCGTCTCTGATAAACTCCTATGCACCTCCTTTCATACTACTCTCTTCTGCTATCCGGATTTATCATATTCTGACCTTTTTACAGAACTGTTACAGATTCACAGACTTGTTTGTTTTTCCTGCTTCTTCACAGAGGTCTAAGATGCTCAGGTAAGCTCTTAACTTCCTAAAAGACCAAGATTAATGAGCTAATCTTAAAGGCTTTGATCAATTTTCCAAAATAAACTTCTATAGCAACATCAAAAGTTATCAATTTAAGGCACCACCCTAGTGGAATAGACATCCCACAAACATATAGATGGTGTTTCAGCCCTGATACCTCTGTAACTGTCAGGTCAGATAAAAGATGGGGGAAAGGAAATAGCTGTTTTAAAATAAATACAGGGAATGGAGATACAGTTTTCATTTAAAAGGATAATAGTTCTGATGCAGTGTCAAGAAATGAACAGAGAGCTGTGGTTACCATTCAGTCATAAAAAATGATTGCCTCCCCTACAAATTAGATTTTAGATTTGGGAATGAGCACATCCACTCAAAAAATCAAAATGAATGGGTTCAGAACTAGCTGTAACACAGATCAGAAACAGATGTGATGCCAAAGCAGGATGGGAAGAACCACCTGTCTCCAATCCTTAGCTAACCACTTTCAGGATACTTGCTTCTGAATGATTCAATTTTTGTGAAGGATAAAATAACATTTATCTATGGTTTAATTTTCAGAAATAGCTGTAATACATTAGTTGATATTTTCTAAAAAATTTCAGTGTGTGTGTCCCATAGAAATCACACATCCCAAAATGTTGAAGGTTAGCAGTGTTACAAGCAACTGAAACTAGGGATTTATAATCCAAGATATTGGAAACCCTCAAATAAGTGGTGTTACCAAGCTTACCTCTAATACGCTCAATGGAAAAAATTCTTCTAGATAGCAGAAGAGTGGTGTCTCCCATTCAGCTATGAAATACCTTGTAAATTCAGAGGCTGTTTGTAGAAGTGATTACAACGTTTGTAGAAGTGAAATGATTCTCTACAGGTTTGTAGCTGCTTTACAAATAACTACATGAGTCCTAGTCAAGAAATGAAGAATTACTGTTGAGTTATGGTGAATGGGTTAAAAAAATGGAAGGAATGAGTTACTGTCTCATCTCTAGCCATCATGCCTCCTGGAGCATCTTAAACAGGATGCGTGTGTTTTTTCTTGGCAATGTTATTCTCTGGCTGGCTGTTTTCCATCACCAACGGAGTTGGAGGCAAAAGCAGCTGTCCTCACACTGCATGGCATCAGTAGTCTCAGATGAAAGAGCAGACTTAGGCCATGGAGTGATTTGCATGAAAACACAGAGGTTCCTCAGTCCTCATATATGTCAGGACCTCTATGCTCTGGTGTGTAAAGCGGAACATAAGAAAGGATTTGATAAATTCAAAACCTGGCTATTTAAAATGAAGTAATTAACTGTTTGAAACAGAAGGTTGCATTATGAGAATTACAATGCAAAGCATAGCAGAATATCCTTGTGACTATTGGAATTTTTTAATCAAATCCATTTTGGTGTGAATCACTTTTACTCATAGATCGTCTGCCTCAGTGCACATGTTCAAAGACACAACAAAAGGAATGAGAAGCTCTACCAGATGCCTTCAAACAATTGTTCATTCCTTTCTGTGCAGGGACTTGAACAAGCCCTGGCATCCCAGCTTACCCAGTTCTTTCATTTTCACATGTGGCATTAACCTTCATCCCTAATGCATACTGACCTTCATCCCAATATATGCTGGGTTAAAGAGGGATCTGTGAGAAGATGCAAGGTTGCATTGCATAGTGTTTGCACAGAAAATGTGCAAGCTGGACCACTTTCAGTGGTAGAATAGCTGCAACACATTCTGACTTTGCTCATTATTATTTCTCTCTTTCAAGAAACCAGAAGTACAGGTGCTTGAGGTGTGATACCCATTTCTTGTTTGGTTGGTTTGTTTTTAACTTTGAAATGTTGTTTACAAATTGGACTACATTGTAACTCTTGTAAGGCCCCCAGAATCATCAACAAGCCAACTTTCCATTCAAAAGAGAAAAAACAAGTCAGAGAGATTTCTCTGATTAGTGTGTGTGTTTATGTGAAATGTTGACCGATCTTGGTTGCTTGAGCAGAAAGAGGACAGAGATCAATTGTTTTAAGCATTCACTGGAAAGAACAAGGACAAATTGGTTTAATTTGGAACAGACAAGATTCTGGCTGGATGTTAGGAAAAACTATAATTGATAGGGGACTAAGAATCCAATTTAGGACAGTGTATCACTGAGCATTTTCAAGAAGAGGTTAGGCAAATGTCTGAGAAGACTGGTGCAGAAGCAACATTTCTGTACCAGTCCAGAGATATGACCTAAAAGTTCTTTTGAAGTCTTTATATTTGATTTCATAGTTTACTCTGTGCAAACCATGAACTGTTTTAGAAAAAAGAACCAACAAAATTAACCCTCAAAACCAAATCCTGTTCAGCCAAAGGACAATACTGGCTTTAACAAGCTGTTCAGTCCTGGGCATACATATCTCCTGGATGGATGCATGACTCTTGAGCGGCAAATTGTTATCCTTTATGTGGGCCTGAGTTGGGGAACAGTCTACAGCCTGTCAGTGACTTCAAGTGATGGTCGTTAGACAGAAGTATGGGTGATGATACCTCTGATTAAGGCTCAGAAGAGTTTTGAGGTAAAGCTGTGAGTTTCTGTCTTTCCCTTTTCTTCGTGTGCCTTCAGTGAACTCCCCATTTTCCACTCTTAATAGCACTTTTGTGTTTGAATTTCAGAGTTAGAATTCCTAAAAAGCATTACAATGCCCAGAATTGGCATCCAGGTACATCTACTGTGGGAATCCCAGTGATGTGCCCAAGTGCCCTAGATTTCTCTGTAAAGGAATTTTTCTTTCGGACGACTGCATGTCGTAATCTTTCCTGATCAATAGATAAAACATGTAAAATGACTGAAAGGAAAACCAAACTGATGTGTAAAATCCAGGAAACTTTAGTCACTTGTTTCCAAGTAGATCGGGCAATTTTCAAGCTAGGTTTGTTAATAAAACAAAACCAGTTGTGGTAGCTAAAAATAGAACTGTAACATCAAATATAGACCCTTTTATTTTGTTCTAATGAAAAAGATATCTGCTCTAGTCATGCTTTCCTTTCTTCTAGAATAATTTTAAGTGTATGTTCAGATGAGCTGAACCAGAACTGCAAGGTTCTGCACAAAATGAAGTATTAATTAGAATTTTTCTGTGTAACAAGTAATCTTCTCAAAAGTTTCGTGGCTAGCAGCAAAAATTTAATATGGGAATTTTTAATAATTTTTTAAAAATATGTTAAATGTTTTTGCAACAATAACTTCACTGCATGTATTTCATGAGAGGTAGAAATTCTTTGACAAGGAAAAGAGGGTAGGGAGTGATTTAAAAGTATATATTTATGCATACAGAGTGAGGTGATTAGGGTAAGGACCAAAGGACTTTGGCATAAGAAAAGCTTTTAGAATACATTACTAAAACAACCTATCAGACATCTAAGTGTATCCTACCATGTGGAACTGTTTTTAAAAGAGAGAAGGATAAAATGAGGAACACTCTGCTTGCAAATTACTGGGGGACAGTGCTTAGATCTGACTCACAGCCACTTCTTAACATGTGGCAGCTCTGCAGGTTTCAGGAGAATGATGTTATGTGAAAATCACAGTGGTGAATAAATCTCCTTGGCTTGTATATTCTAAGTTCATTAGGGACTTAACTCCAGTGGTCCTCAAATACCTTTGAGGATCTGTCTGTAATGACTCAAAAGTATTAAGGTTTCTGTTGGCTTTAGGTGGTCATGAGTAGAGGGGACCAATCCGAAGCACTCTGGGAAGAGTCTATTTTTTTTTTTCAGCAGCGTGCAGCTGCATCCCTCTTTCCTGACATATCAAAGGAAGCTGAGCACAAACACCACAGTTGACCAAATTTGTTTTTTATGTTACTGTATTTTACTTCATGAATTTGGAGTTAGAACAATAGAGATTAAGCCGTTTTGCAATATTTGCCTTTGCATGCTACAGAATGAATGCGACAGATTTGACTTCGTCCCGAATGGTTACACAGATGTACACGTAAGGTAAGGTTTTACTTCTCAAGTATAAACGCTTGCAAGAGGAGGAGGAGGAGAACATAAGGCTTAGAACAATAACCATGATAATGAGCAATCTGGGTGCTGACCATATTCACTGCCAACTGCTTTTATGAGCATAATCAAATCAAAGTGAAAACATGCTAAGGGGAATAAGGATGAATCAATGTGTGGAAAACTGAGGGCAGTGTTACACATACTTTGATCCTATGGCAACTGAATTATTTAGATTTAAGACTGGAAAATGATCTGTCTGCATAATTTCGCTAGCAATCTCAAAACCAAAGAACATTTCATTTCCTTAGTTCATTACCTCGGTGGATGGATAGAAACCATAACAATAGGCTATAAAGGATATTCTTTACTCTTATTTAATAAGGTTTCTCTTAACATACACAACTAATCCTGCTCTGGAGATGGAGAACAAAGAGAAAACAGAGGAAGTAAAACATGAGAATTGAATTGGTATTGGAGCTTGATATTCCCTATGATACAGATAAAATGTTTATTAGAGAAAGAGTAGGACAAATCCTTCAGAAAGAGCCTCTTGGACCAGCTATTGGTCTGTTGGTGAAATGTAGTGTGTGCACAGTCTGGACAAACAAGCTTTGCATGTGAAGACTAAGCATTTGTGGATGGCAGATTTCATCCGGTGTGCCCATAAAACTTGAAAACAGTGTGTAGGCTGAGGCCCCTCAGCAAACGTGGCCTTGAATGATTTCACCTGATACATGTAGGATTTAAGGTAATGTGAGGTTTTCTGCTTATCCTTCTTGCAAGACTTTCATATTAAAGTTCATTGAGCACCTGCGTTTCTGTTTATTCTCTGCCACAACCTTGACAGTGCTACATGGGCTGTTTGCTAGGGTTTGCAGAGCGGGCATTCCTCAACCTCTCTTTTACAGCCAAATTGATCCAGCCAGGTATTGGAGCCAAAGCCATTACTCACATATAGGAATATATTGGTATCTCCCTTCTCCCTCCCTCTCTTCAGAACTGTGGAAGATTTCTTTTCCTTTCCTTAAGTCTATTTACTGAGTGGCCGAAAGCAGCCTTACTAAGAGCTCTGTGTGTGTGTGTGCCTGCATGCCTCTTTTCACTCTTGTTGAAACAGTTCACTTCACTGAATATAATTATGAATTTGTTGGGCTACAGAAAGTGTGATTTTCCCCCTACTTCAGACTAAGCATCAGCCAGTGCAGGACTGAAGCTCTAGTATCTCCTTTCTTTTTAATGAATCCATTAACCCTTAAATTTCTGGGTTATCTTTACTCTTTCCTCTGGACATATTGATATTTAATTATCCTGTGCATGGAGGAAGAATTTCAACATGTAAATGAGAGTGGTTCTCTCCTGTCAGACTGCCCTACAGAGCAGTGGTTAGAGCACAGTCATGAGAAATAAGGGTCAAATTTCTTCTGCATGGAACTTGAGTAACAGGGAAAGAAAGTACAACTTCTACCCTCACTATACTTTATGATAGAAAATTGACCTTTTCTGTAAACACCAAGGAAAGAGAACTGCGCTTTCCTGAAGCCCAGTTAGTTTTCCGATGCCCTGAGAAAGCAGGTCTCTCTCTTCTCCCCAGGATTTTTCCAGCAACAATCTGCTCAGCGTGCCTTTTTGTAGACAGTTGTTCTTACTCTCCTATTCTTATCATAGGAGCTCTCCTCTTTCACTGAATGTACAGAGGAGAAAATTACTTAATTAGAGTGCTTATAAATTATGCTAGATATTCACTGCAGGGCATAAATTTGAGCATTTCAATGCCTGAGATCCTTCACAGGGGTAGTTGTAAATCAGTGATGCCAGCTGACTATATCTACTACTGTTACCACTGCATTGGTATAAAAGTTTGCTATTTTAAGATTTATATCCATAAGTTTATTTGCCCTTAGGGTTATTTTGCTTAGAGCCTTATATCTAGACTGTGAATGAAGGATTTAGTAAGATGACATATATGACGGTATAAAAAATAGTTACTTCAGGATCATTTAAAACACACCAGAAGTGTACCCTTAATTGAATCTTTCTTAGTGGCATGGGAATACATCTTATGTAGGACTGATTATGCATTTCTGAGTTGGCAGGAAACATGCATGCAAGAGCACATGACATATAAAGCCTTGATGCAGAAGGATTCAGAATCAAGCTCTTAATAAGGTATTTCCTACAGGCAGCTTTTGGCATTGGCTTTGTTTAGAAAGGTCTCATGATCTTTCAGGGAAAAGGAATTTAGTTGCTCAGCATTTGTTCTGTTTAGAAATGTGAAGGTCTTTGTCTCTGGCATTTCTGATGGCTTGTAAAATTTAGGTTGTTAGGCTGTAACTGTGAGAAAAAATATTCAGACAAATGACCTAAATCCGCACCTTCTTTTCCTTTTATTATTGTAATATCCCCAAATTATCTCTCCTGTTCTCATTTTTATTTCCTTTTGAATCAAGACCAATTATCCCCATAGCTTTCCAGCTGAATGCAACCTTAATAATTCGATGTACTCCTCAACACTGTAGTGCTGTGAAGCACAAATGCACACACCTCTCATCTATCAGTTAACAGTTTTTTAACTGTGGTACACAAAGAAATTTTGCAGTCATATTCTAAAGGATATATCTAAGCCTACTCTGAACCCTCTTTATGCCCTCTTGACCCTGAAGTGGATTTTGATCTACTAGCTGGGAAGGGAATAAGCTTTTCTTCAGTATATCGTTGTAGTATTTCCCAAATGCTAAAAAAATCATCAGTGAATCTCCAGAACCTTTCTGACTAGGAGATGAAGTAGGATTACCAACTATCTCTTTTTTCATTGCCCCCAGCTGCTCAAACAATATTTTATAAAATAACGTATCACAACCCTAAACCTGTTTTTATCAGCATAAGTACCCTAAAGTAGTTCAGAATCTCATTTATGATTCAGGTCATGTTTACACCGTGCTGCAGAACAGTGTATGGAGGTTCCTGAGGTACCACTGGTGGGGGCTGGTCTCTCGGCAGGGCTTGTTCGCGCGGATGCAGCTGTGGGCAAACATGGCAGTCCCAGTCCGGGAGCCCGGTGGGTTTGCATACTCTGCACTTGATTTGTGGATCCAGGATTAGTGTAGGCAGAGCCAACTCAGAGGTCTCCAGAGGTATCGTGCAGGCATGCTCTGAAAGTCCCAGTTCTTCCCCTGTTTCCTGCCTGGGTTTTATCCCTTTTTGCAGACCTGCTTATCTCACAGACCAACCATGTAGCTGTTGCAGTCAGTAAGTGAAAGGACAGCCCAGAGTCCCCCCAGGGCCTGCCCTCCTGCTGCGGCAAGCAATGACAGCCAGGGGTGCAGAGCAACGTGTCCTCTGAAAGGCAGGTTTGGAGGTCTTGTCTCCTCAAAGGGCTTTGCCTTTAGACCCCCGGCCAGGAGCCCTTTTGCGATAACGTTCCTCGGTCCCTTTGGAGAGGAAGTGAAGGATGCTGAGACAGTGCGGGATTGTAGCAGGTTTGGCCAGGGTATTGATGTTTGTTATTTCTATAAAGGTTTTACAGACTTATCACAGAAAGCTAAGGGGAAATTTAAAACACCATAGCAAGAATGGAATTTACTAGGTGAAATTTGTTATTAGTATAATTCCGTAGAATTATCCCAGCAGGAAACTTGGCTCATAGGTTTTTTTAAATATATGAGTTTTCAGAAGCTTCTGGTGACAGAGGAAAGACAGCTAAAGGGAATAATTAAATAATAACTGTCCTAAAGCCACTTGGAAATTGCCTTTGATATAAGAATCCATCAGTGCCAGTAAGTGAAGCCTACTGGGGAGAAGATGAAACAAAAAGAAATAAAAGTGGCATGACTACTGGAGGACAAGTAGATGAAATTCAATTAGGTTAGCTTGAAACATGCATTCACTATTGCAAATGAAGTTTAACTCCCCCTTCCCAACACTGTAGTGAAGACAGTTCTACATATCCTGGCCTAAGAACGAAATTTCTTGGGGGCTTTTGGGCTTCTCCCAAAAATGTAATTTGTTATTACGACTTGAAATCTTGAAATCTTATTTCTGTATACTGAGAATCTGCTTCTATATCTGTCATGGCAAGACTGAAGTTTCTGGCATCCTGTAGTAAATATACACTTACTTTATCTGAGCAACAGTATTCATTATTCTTGAATGTACAGAACATAGGAAATCTATAATGTCACTTCTGTGGGAAGTCCTAAAGCAAATTTCTGAATCTATGTGCTCTTGAAAGTTTACTCCTTGTCATCTTGTTCTAGATCTTGTGACCTGAAACTATTGTTGTAATATTATGTAACAGGTATTTCTTCTTGAAGCTAATAAAAAATTCCTGCCTAGCTGTTACTGCCCCAAATTCTTTTGAAAAGTGACATTCTCTTCTTAATTATGATTTTCCCAACTGCATTTTAAAACATAAAAACATAGAGCAATCTCTGCTTCAGTAATAATGATCTACTTTATTCATATCTCCTTTCACCCACGAATATGATTAAAAAATCAGCTTGCTAAAATTGATTGGCTTTAGAACTGTAACGAACTTTTCATTAAGACATGTACAGTAAATGAGCATGAACAGAGCTTACACTGATTGAATGTTAGTAAATGTCTTGTTGATGGAATATATTAATTAAAGCAAAAAATATTGATGACAGAGACTAAAGAATAAAAGGCATTGTTTTGTGACAACAAAAGATTTTCTGAAATGATATTCAAAAAAATAGAAATTAGTTATCATCCAAGCAGAGATTTAACACAATGCTCTTTGCTTGGGATTAGATGCAAGAAATCGAGATTTAAAAAGCAATTGTCTGAAGCTGCTCATTTCAGCCCAGACTGAAGATACCTCAGTTCCAAACCTGAGTTTTTCCCCATGCTAACTGAGCAGCTCTTTCTGAAAATAAGCAGGGCTCAGAGTCTGAGTCAGGAACTGCCAAATTTTATTTATGTGTTTGGGTAGTCTTCCCCTGGAAGTATTGTAGTTTAGTTAGTCAATATTTGTCAAACCTAGCTCCATACAAAAGCATTGTCAAATATACTCTTAGAGAATAAAACCAAACACAGAAACATACCTAATGTATATTCACATTATCATCTGTAAGGTCAAATGGAAAAAACTCTATTGATATCTTGATCAAAAACCTCTGTAGCAAGTAACTTATTTGTTACTAACTCATCAGAATTTTTCGTTTCAACCATTTTACGGTTTCCTCTATTGGATTTCAAATTTTTAAGAAAAAAGTAATCTGAAATTCTTAATTGATTACAGGTATGGATTTGAACTTTTCTCCATCTTTTTGTAGCAAAATGGAAAAAATGTACAAGTAGGAAGGCAGCTCTATAAGAATAAACATGCAGAAAAGGGGATTTTCAGTTGTATGGTTTGGAAAAGTTTTTTTTTTTTTCCAGTGTTGGTGTTTTCCTTTTGAAAAATAAGAAAATATTAAAACTCTTTGTGAAAAATGTTGACAAAATGGTAAAATAATTTGAAAACTAGCTTTCTCTCTCCTGCTACGTAGCTAGCAGCACAAGTACAGAGTATGATTTTTCTGAATTAGGTCTTTTCATTAAAATATCTTTGAAAACTGATGACATCCTATGATATAGCTTAAAGGAAAATCTTCCCAATTTGTTAGCACTGTAGGTGTGTGTAAACAAGTCATTCCTAGGAGAGTAAACACAGCATGAGCTTAGGGAAAATATAGCAAAAGAATCGATATGCAAATACAGAATAGAAGAATCAGAATCTCCTCCTCGCGGACTTCAGATGTAGCATGTTCCTTCCCTTTCCACCCACTGATCAGATTGTCCTGCTCACAATATCCTCACCCACCTATCACACCTGCTCACAAGATCCAGATGTCTCTGCAGAAGTCTGTCTCCCATCCTGATGGATTTTCTTGCTTGGTCCTGCCAGCCAATATCACTGCCTAAACAGGCTCAGTGGTTTCCTTCAGTTCTAGCATTGGCTGGACAACACCTCAATGCAATCCACTCAGTTCAGTGGCCATCCTTTGCAATGACTTTCCAAGTCCTTTAGACATGCTACCACCTCTCACAAAAGCCCGTGCTCTCTCTTCCAGTAAAATCCTCTATCTGCTCTGTCATACAGTTCTTACGCAGAGGAGGCATCAGCTATTAAGGCAGTTGAACACGCTATGGGTGTTTTAAAAATAAAGTCTCTCTTTGTAAGATAAGAGCTCCTTCCCTTTCCCCCCTCTGAGCCCTAGAATCCAAGTTCAAGCATAAGGATAATTCATTTCTAGATGAATTAGGAGTAGATAGCCTGTCCAAAATAACTGCTCTGTGTAGTATGTTTCTATTTCATGAGTAAGTGGTGCTTTCTCCTCTGCAACCCTCTGTTCGTAGGATTTACTAATCAATACCATAAGAATATATTGCAGCAAAAGAAGACTAGAGCTATAAATTCTTCAGCATTTCTCTGTTTGATTTCAGAAGAACTAGTAATACAGGAGTTGCATTTTGTAGTCACATACTCTGAATTTGCTTGTTTTTACTGGACAATATATACTGCAACTATCACTCCAGCAATGCCATAGTTATGGTTGTAATAGCACAGCTGGTCTTAGCACTAATTTTCCATCTCTTCCTGATTTCCCAAAGTATTTTTGGAGTTGAAATGTCACATACTGATTTCCAGCACAGAACTGAACTTTTTCTAGAAAGCTGTAGGAAAACCCAGATAGTCTGCAATAGAACATGTCATCGCTGATGCCTGTTTCATGGGTCACTTTCTTCCAGGCCCTATTTAAAGCCAGAGGTTTATAGATTAGTAGCCACGTGTAGCTGGCGCACATGGCAGAATTGCTATCCTATCTATTCTTGCTTACATATTACTAAAATTTATTCCCAGACATGCTCACCCAAAGAATTATCTTTCCGTATTACAGGTTCCTGGATGTAAAAGTTTGCAAGAAGGCAGTAGTGGCTCTTACTTCTGAGAGGTGCAGTTGTGAATGATAGGAGTGAGCCTAAATGTGTCCTGAGCTTCAGCATCAGTTAATTCAATTGCAATGCAGGAGTCTTTTTTTTTTTTTTTTTTTTTTTTTTTTTTGAAATGAAAAGGAGTCTGTAAATGCCAGTTTAGGGTCATTTTGTTGCTTTATTTTCTTCCATTCAGTGTACTGTTGCAGAGGGATTGGGAAATAGGGATGAAACATAAAGAACATGAAGGAAGGAAGGAAAAGAAAGGAACATTAAAAAAATAAAAATATAATTAATGGGTATTAAAGGGGAGCAGAGTCAGGGCCCTGTAAAACCAATATTCAATTATTCAGAAAGGCAATCCTGTTACAGAGCCAGTGCACAGACAATTACATTCTTGCCAAGGAACCCTGAGGCTGTTCTTGAAACTATTTACCTGAACATGTCTGTGTGTCACTGTTCCTTAAAAAACGATAACAATGGAACTTTAAAACAAAAATGCACTTTTAAAAGCATGTGACAAGTTTATGTATATATTAAATCAACCTAAGGGTATAATTTACAGTTTTAGCAATACCAAATATAAATATAGCTATTCTGGGCTACAGTGTACTTCTTCAATTATCCAATTATTTATTTTGATTACTTGAGTTGATTTTCAGCTATGCATATAAAAGAAGTGCTCATCTTTTGTTCTGAGGTTTGATAGTTTAAAAATGGCTTATTTTGGATATTTTAATCTTGGGACAGATGTAGTTTTCACTGCAGAATGTGCAATTGCTAGGGATATAGTTACAAAAATAACTTCAGAGAACACAAACTGAGCACACTGTCTACTGATTTAAAAGCCTCATGAGTGCAGTTTTCTGGATATATGTAGACAAAATGTTGACATTTATAATTTCAGAGTTTCTCCACATCCAATCAATTTGTTATTATTATTTGTGTCCTGAGCAGGGGTCACGATTTAATTGTTTCAGGCACTGTACTTGCACACAGCAGACCCCAAGGCAGGAACTGCCTCACAGTTCCCAGAATCACGGCTCCCAGAGAGGTTAATACCTCTATCCCAATGTTGAACTGAGGACAGTGAGAATTTTTAACTGAATATTTAGAATATGAATAATATGGAATTTAGCTAAGCAGAAAAATGCAAGACAAAATTTTTCCCTAAAAATCTTTTTGTCCTTTTATGATAATAAATCCTTAGGTTTCTACTACCTTCTGTACATATATAAAATAACAACAAATAAACTTTTACAGCTATTTCAGCGTACAGCAGTTTGGGAAAGCTACAAGGTTAGATAAAAAAGTAGTCACTGACTATACAATTACAACAAATATTTTCAAGTCATTTAAAGCAAAATCAGAAGATAGGGGAGCTCCTTAACAAGTAGTACCTCAGCGATGACTCTCAAGTCTTTTTATTAGATGTTTTCCTTATAGCAATGATCCATAACTTCTGCAGCACTTTTTTAAGCTAGCTCTCTACCTCTCAAAAACATTTATGAAGGAAGTAATATTATGCATATTCTATAAAGAGAAAAAGAGAGAGAAGATTGAAATGACCCATTCAAGGCACATAGCACACTGGGCTAAGATGCAGAAGTGAAACTGGTCATAAATCCTTGTCCAGGCCCGAATAACATCTCTGCGTGCTAACGTTTTCTAAAACAATTTTGGGACCCAAATCTGGCATCCTTACTTCATCTAAATAGTATCAAGAACTAAATATAACTATTGATGTTTTAAAATGTTTTTTGGAGTCCTCACAACCACAGAACAGGGCCTGATAGAGTTTTCTGAAGTTTCTGAATCCAGGTGGGAAGGTGAATAGTTCCCAGCACCTCTGGAGCTTCATAAAAGACAGCGGGAAGAAAGAAAGGATCAGTTTTGATAACTTAGTGGAAAAGTATATTTATCAGCAGTAGTGATGGGACCTGTACTCTGTCAATCCCTTGAATCCCTTGAACAAGTCGAGAGAAGAGCAAATCATGATTCAGCTGATTCACTGCTCGCTCACGTAGACTAGCTGCCTCAGAGGCATCTGCAGATCTGAGACTGCAGTAAGGAGCTGCAGATTGGCTCCTCATGCCTTACTGCAGACTTGGTCCTGGGAATCTTGTTTCTTTTTGACTGGACACAGAGAGTAAATAGATACTATTAGCTGTACCCATGAAAACTATATCAAGGACTATAACCATTTGTTAAGATCATTTTCTGGCTTCTCAATATATTTAGTGTAAATCAGTTAACTAACCTGGTAACTTACCTGAAATATGTGACCATATTGTCATGCCATACAACAATATTTTTATCAAAATTGCAGGGAAACATAACCAACATTTTGAAAGGAAGGAAAGGATTTGCAATTCTAGATATGACAACATATTCACAAATTCAGAGTTAGCACCTGATCCTCTGAAATGCCCCTTACTTCTACAGAAGGATCAGACACCTTCCAGGCAAAAATGAATGGGGAATGGAACTGCATGTATCACAGTCGGAGATTCCCATTGCTCAGCTTTTAGTTAAAGTTTATGTTTGTGTATGAAAACATACTGATTTCCTTATTATTTTTATGCCACCCAAGACAGCTATAGACAGCTGTGGTAGAAATCACCATTTAGTACTTTACAATCTATATCCTTCACAACTTCAGTGTTAGCAGATCATGAAGATGTTTTTGCTGGTCATAAATATAGTGTCTTTTCCCTAGGAAAAATATAAAAACAATTCATCTGGCTGCAGTTATAAAGAAAATGCCTGTAAAATATATTGGTATTTGTATGTGCCTCACATACACATGTTTTTGAGGATGGAGGAATGGAACATACTGCAAAATTTAAGATTTACATATACACGCATTCTAAACAGGTAAGAAAAGCTTTGTGCCCTGGACCTAGCCAAATCTGTGTTAGGTAGAATTAGTATATGGCAGATAGATAGGATTTAAAGATCTAGAGATCCAAATAGCCTGGGGAAGAGACAAGCAAAGTTTGGCTGCCTATAGTAGCTCTGTATGTATGTCTTTCTGTAGACTATTATTCTGATGCTATACAGTCACAAGGAGTTTCTGCTTGTTTATTACTGGGACATATCAGGAATTCTCTAGTCCAACCTCTTGCTCAAAACAAGGTCAAGTGTGAGGCCAAAGTAGGTTATTCAGGGTTTTATCTACTCTGGTCTTGAAAAGCGCCAAGCATACAGAATGTACAGCTTCTTTGGGCAACCAAGATGTATTATTATATGACACACAAAAACCCCTGGGATATGTAAGCGCATTGAGTTAATCGAGTTGTGCTTGATTAATCAGAGAATTAATTGGTTAATTTGCATCCAGAAGTCCTAATGACTATTTTTAATGTTTTTTCCTGATGTTCATTTTCACATTATTAAAACAGAAAAAGAACAGTTATTTTTGTAATCATGTAAAATATCTTTTATTTGTTTCTCCTCTGAAAGAAAGAGAGGAAAAAGAAAAGCGATTTCTGTCATGAATTAATAGTAACTGCTGCCACAACAAAAAGCTGGTTAATGCACACAAAATTTTGGAGCTTTTTGAAAATATCGTAGCCTTAAGGTAGCTTTGGCCTATAGGACTATCAGTTATCCCAAGCTGGAGATGGCAGCATTACACAACAATGAACTGCTCTTGAACTCTTCCTTTGGGAACAGATAGGCTTATTTTCCTTCCACACTCACCATGCCTGACTACTTTTTAAAATTACTTATACCTACCTTTTTCCTTTACTAGCATATTTGGGGACAATCCCTGCCCTCAGTTACAACAAATTTCCTGCTGACTTTGATGGAAATTGATGGGGCATATCTGAGGGTGGTAACTACTGCCACGAAGTTTCTTCAGTATGATATGTTCATCTGGCATTAAAGATCTGATGAGTTTCCTCTACGGTCATCACTTCTTCGTCTGAAAAATACACACAGAGTTGCTCAGTAGCTCAAAATGTCAGTGCCTAACAGGCATGATGCCAGTTTAGATGGTCCATCCTGTCTAACGTTAGTCTCATGGATGTTATTTCTTATTTCTGTATCATCTATGTTTTATAGGGCTTCCAGATAACTTCTGGGTTTCTGAAGACAGGGCTTCATTAATTTCAAGGCAAGTGACCTTCAAAGTGTGAGCAGAGGATGGTTTAGTGACCCATATTATAACCTGAGACAGTTTGTAGACCTGGAGAGAAACAAGAGCTTCTTGGGCCTAACTCTGATTTTCTGTTTGAATTTAAGCCCTGATCCAAAAATGAAATCAATTATTTAAGTGCTTCTGGGCATCTTGGGTCAGATTCCTTTTTTACTAGTATTTCCGATTCCTGTACTTTTAAAAGTTCATCCCTCTGTAGTATAAATAGTAGGTCTGAGTTATACCCTTAAGGTACCTGTTCAGTAAATGGGAGAAACAGGCATCTCAAAATGGAAATGTGAATCTAGCACTGGTGATTAAGTAAGAATACAAGTACAGTCTTTAAAAGAGCAATAGCATTGCCAGTGTCTTTTTTCTTATTGAATAAAACTCCTGTGTAAAACTCCACAAACGTGCTTGTGGAGGCAAACAAAGCAGAGGAACATCTCTTTTGTTTATCCTGATAGGATTTATGTGCAAATTTTGTGGACTTCTAATGTTCCCAGAGCCAGAAGCAGAACTTTAAAGCACAGGCAGAACCTTGTAAATACTGGGGTCTAGTAGGGCCTGAGGATCAATAGTGGATTCACAGCTGGGAGGATCCACATAAAGTAGAAGCCTAAGACTGAACTACCTAAATGCCATTAATGTTTTGGCTTCTCATCTGCAAAAAAGATATGGTAGTGCCTCCTTAATGCATGAAGACATTGACAGACTAAGCATATCAAAAGTTATGAAGTGTTTAGACATCGTGATAATGGAGCTTAGAGCTGAGTGCAGAAAAGCCCTTGGAGCCTGGGCTGCCCAGGTGCCAGGAGCCTGGAAGTCTCGGCTTTCTGGCACCTTATCCAGCAGACTGCCAAAGAGCCAGACAGACAAGCTGGCAAGCAGTCAGTGTAGCAGGAGCTGATTAAAGATCTCCTGCTTTCCACTGGAACTTGGGCAAAACAAATACATTCTTTAAGGAAAGACCAGATTTTGTCGAAGTAGCATTTTTTGACAGAAGAACATGCACCCAAGAATCTTTAATCATCTCTAACCCTAATTGTGGTGTTAAACAATGCATCATACATCTCTGATGTGCTGTGCACTAGATCAACACTAGCAATCCAGCTGACTGACTAAAAGTCTCCCTTTAATTACTAACAGAAATTGCTGCTAATGTTAACAAAACCACACCAGCATCAGTGAATGCACATTTATAGACACTTTAAAACTCTGCACACAAGCATTTATTGGTGATAAAAGTCTTCAAAAGCAATACAGTATGGCTTGGAGTGAATCAAAACCATTTAGCGTCGTTCCTGCTACTCCACTAAGGTAGTTATTTATGTATAGCTTATCACAGTATCCTACCACCTCACAGGGGGCCTTCTGGGGAGCCCTCCCGGAATACCTTGGAGGAGGAGACGTGCTAGCTATTCTTTGTAGATCAGACACTTAGGCATACACACTAAAGGCACAGCAAGCTTGTGCTGTGTAGTATACTCAGACTGTAAACTGGGACTGCTATACAGAGTGCAAACGGGGAACAGAAAGACAGTGAGAGACACCTCCTGCGGTATTGTGGAACAATTCAGCAGGCACGTATTTTTAAACTCTAATCTTTGCTGATTACGTGGAATTGCTCCTCACAGCACACCTACGAGGGCCCCAGCTTGAACCACACCCTGTGTGCCCTGAAATGCTGAAGGGCTTGACTGTGGAGGTGTTGTCGGACAGGGCACCCACACCATACACAAGATTAAGCCTTTTCCTTAATTCTGCTATAGCCTTTTATTTTAAAGATTAGCTGGAATGGTTGGAGTTGTTCAGAATTTCTCAAACTCTTCCTGGTATTTGACGTGTTCGATTTCCAGATAGAGAATGACCTTGCGGAAAGAGTGTGTTAGTCTACCAAGAGACAAAAAGATCAAATAAAACATTTATGTGCCTAAAGGAAAGGCATTTTAGCTGCATCACCCTTATAAATAGGCTATTAGTAAAAGCACTCAGTGAGGAAGTAGGAGACCTCAGCATTAATTTCTTACTCCAACAGACTAAGTTGAAAGGGATGCTGTGCTGAAGCTGTTCCACTAAAGAGGAACTCATTTGAGATTTTGGGTCAAAGGCATAGAAAATAAAAGCAAGAGAAGGATGTCCCTGCAGCCTAGAGCTTAACATCTGTGTTAAATGTGCCATACATCTCAGTTAGACTTTTATTGCTCTGACTCATGTCACTTGCTATACATCACACCAAAAGAACTCCTCTTAGTGGCCTGCTTTTTAATTTATTAGAGGAAATTTAACAGAGCTAATTGAGAGAAATGTGAATCCTCATTTTCTCTTGTCATCTGTGTGTACAGCTTTCTCTGTCAGCAGAGAGCTATCAAGAAAGAGTATCATAGAAAACAAATGACTATCGTTCACAAAAATGCTGAAAGGCTTACAACTAATTGATTTTGATGAAGCAAGCAGCTATATTTGATTTGTATACTTTACATTCAGGATCTTCAATAAAGCACTTTTGTTAAGAGTTACATATAGACAAATTGAATTAAGTACTGGTCTACTTTTCATTAGAATTTTCAGGGAAGTATAATAGAGAAAATTGCTTTACAGTAAAATGTTATTTATTGATGGAAAAACTCTTCATTCTAGTGTAAACAGCAGCATCAGCACAGTCTCTTAAAAAGAAACTTCTTCGATTTTGCATGATGAGTTATTCTTTTTTTTCTTTTTTTTTTTTTCTTTTTCTTTTTTTTTTTTTTTAAGGAAAACAGGTATCGTTGTAAGATGTTAGACTAGGAATAGAAGACCAGGGTTTCAGGTGCTATTTTCATGCCTTTTTTTTTTTTTTTTTTTTCTTCCTGTAAGACAATGACAATCCTCTACCTTACTGCTGTGCAGCTGAATTAAAAAACATTTTGGATAGTGAAGGACCTGTGCCAGAACAGAGATAAACTACTTAAAATGTCTTCTGTGTGCACTACTGGCTTTTACTTCAACCAAAGGCAATATACCAACTGTAGGTATTACCTAAATTCAGCTCAAGCATGGAAGCCTTGGCCAGTCCAAGATACTCTAACCTTTTCCACCGAAAGCAGTAGTAAAATTGTTCCCCCCCCCCCCTTCAGAAGTGGTATAATCACCTTAACCATGACTTCCTGAGCAAACTGAAACTTATTCCTTCCTTATACAGCAGCACTTCTACTGGTTTAATGCTTATGTACCTCTATAAGTCTTCCTTAGGAGTACAAAGTGATTGGGAAGCCACAAAATTAAAACCAACATGGTAAACGGAACGTGATCTAGGGAAATTTCACATCACATCCATGACCATTCCAACTGCAGTGTGACCCGCTTTTTCACGGGCTGACAGGACTGCCTTACGTGGCAGAACCTACTGTTTCTGTCCCAAAGCAGAAATGTGCAGGGTATATAACAAGATCCAACGAGTTTTTTCTAAAAGTAGACTGTATTCAGCGTAGCATTACTGATGCTACATGGGCTTCTGGGTTCAACTACCAAACTGTAGTTTTGGTTTAATTTCAATGATAAGGGACAAACTTAAGCTTGGTGTTATGCACTTAATTGAGGCATTCTCTATCCCTACCTCCTCCTATGTCATCTTTCGTATGGCGAAGTTGACCCACACATCTGCAAGTTGGACTTGACATTTGCTAATGTGCAGGGAGAAAGGGAAATGAATGGAGCATCAAAATCCTGCCTCCAGTGTGCAGATCTACAGTGCAGAAAGGGTAGGTAAGTGCTAATTCCTCCAGTGCTGTGGGTATTCACCTCCTTTCAGTCTCTCTACCCCCTCAAATCTACAGCATTTTGTCTGAAGCATCTAGCTACCTTTTGCTTACCAACAGGACCACAACGAGCAACCTATGAAAACAAACTCATAGATAGCATCTGGCCTTCATTTTGCACAAGCTGTAGATACTTTTGATTGTAGTCATTGTTTAAGGTTAATAAAAGTGGACAAGCATTAGATATTCAGTATAAAAAGCATTCTTCTGAAATATATGCCACAGTGATTACTGGCATTAGCTATAAAATCCCTATGCTGTTCAGATGCTCTTCTAACCAGTGCCAGCTTCCACAGGGCAAGAAACAAACCAGTAGTTTTCTTCTCTTAAAAATGGAAATGATCAAATAATATTCTTCATACAGCTTATACTGAAGAAAATACAGTAGAGTTTGTTACTCAGGTTACGTGGTCAAAAACCATTTTACCATGCTTTCTAACAGTTTGAACAGAAAGTCGTGAAGTCAAGCACAGAGGATTGCTTTCTATCAGTTCTTGTACATTTACACACAAATACTTACATTCCTCTAGCACATATACTGAAGAAGAGGCAACGTCCAGAAAGCTCCTACAGCCTTGCCCACCCTGAGTAATTCCCTCATTCAGAAGTAAACTGAGATTACTCAAAAAGAGTGGTACAGTTCAGCGTGAGCAAAGCTATTAGCATGTTGTCTTTTATCTTTCCATTTCACATCTCAGAAATTGCCAGTGCTCCTGGAGCAACAAACATGACTTCTCTAAACCGAGATCACACAGAATAACAAGGGCCTGATTCTTATTTTAGACAATGATTTAAAGCTGATTGTGCCATTCTTACTCATGCAAAACTCCCCAAGATAGCTGAAGGACAGTAGGATTAGGTTCACATCCTAGCTAAGTTGTGTTGTTTGATACTTCAATATCCAACCAATAGCACTACTGTTCAGAAAACTGGTTTTGAAAATGGCCTGTTAACATCTCATTTTAGTCTGGCAGAAAATTTTTTTCATGGTGAAATGAGCAAATGAACAGTTAAAGATCAGGTGCTTGTTGTTAAAATCAATATGGCTTTATAGTAACATTTTGTTCTTCCAGCATAACAGAGGAACAGAGTGAGTGTTTTAACCAGCTCATCAGATGTGATCAAAGGTACATTTGGAGACAATCAAAACATAAAAAAATGTTTCCCCATTTTCTTAAGAAAAAGCTTAATTGACTATTTTTTCCTGTATATGCTATTAGCAAACTTACAGTGGAAGCACAACTACAGTGTGAGTAGCAGAGCTGGTAACTTTTTATGAAATGTTAACAATACACAGTATGTTACAAACAGATTTCAGTCTTCAGCTATTACAAGTAATAATAGAACACTGAAATTAAAAAAAAAAAAAAGAAGCTAATTCAGCCCATTTTACTTCCTTGAAGCATATTCAGTAGTTACATTAAAAACAACTTTATAGAAATCCTGTATTCAATAATTTAGAGGGAAATGCACTTAAAAGGGATTTCTACTGCACATCTTTAAATCAGTTACAGTGAATATTACTATTTATCGAACTCAGAAGAAATAAGATATTCTTCAGACATTGAATCAGATGAGTAATTGTGACAAAAAATAAATTAAAAACACAGAAAATGTCTGTTTTATAAGTATGCTGCTGCACATAGATGTTCAGTATTTGCATCAATCCTTTTTAGACATTTTGAAATGCAGAACAAAAATAGAACAGAAGCATTCTTTATAATGATTACAGAATGATTTTACAGCAAAGAAGTTACTTTTAAGGCACATCAGCCACTCCGTATATACTTCACTTCCATTAAAATCCAATTGTCGATTACATTTCGTTTCCATAGATTCCTTGAATTTTATGAGGAAAAAGAAAGGGGCAGGATTGTGTTTACAGGCAACAAATCTCATTTCAAAAGCAGTGCAACAGTCAAACTGCTGTGTGTCTGCAGACTGGGAAACTGCTCTAAGATGAGCATTAAGTGACAAGAACTGACCTTTACCTCAGTAGGAATGAGGATCTCTGATAAAGCTGTCCAGTAGCTCAGAGGTAGTAGCTATGTACCGTATGTTGCTTTGGTTGCTCTGGCAATTACATAGTTTATTTAGATTAAACAAACCTGAACTTTTTCGCTACATTGCTACTTACAAACAATCTGAGCTCGTTTCAGCTCTTCTTGATGTCATTTTAAAATTAATTCTTCATTTTGCAAAAGAGAAAATGGCTTGTAATTTCCTCCTTTCAGTCGCTAGTTTTTCTAATATTTGGCCATCTCAGGCACATATTTGTACCAAACTATTTGTAACTTCCAAAGGGATGCCCTTGAAAATAAGTCTTAATGTCCTTTCTTTAAGTGCAAATATTTAAACAAAAATCCGATTTTTCATGACTCAAAGCCTTATTTCATTAAAGGCTCTGGTAAGTTATGGACTTAAGACTTTGAAAATATCTGTTGTTTCTTTAGTGAAATCAAGCAAACTTCTAATACCTTTGGTGCAATCATGTAATCCTTACTTAGGCAGAACTCCCACTTAAGTTGGCCCTTAAATTATCTATTGAATTCACATCAGAATCTTAACATCAGCTTCCTTTTTCATGGTTAAGTGAATCAAATGCTTATGATGAAAAACAGAAGCAACAACCAAAGTTACTGCTTTATCATTTCTACTTATGCCATAGAAACTTGAAGAGAAGAGAGATTAGACACCTTTCAGACAGAACAGGGAGTGTAAAGAAGTGGACGTCTAATGAGTCTCAGGTCTAGATTCAATCTAGCTGTTTCAAGAAGCCTGCTGTATTAATTAAATTTTGTTGCATTTCAAAGAACTGTTTACTATGGAAAGATTAATCTGAAGCAGATTTCAAATCCTACTACCTATGGAAGGAGTGATATGCATAATAAAACGGAGCAGTATTTTCACTCGCAGATTACACACCTTACAGCAGTACAGCTGGAAAGGGGATGCAAATGTTCAGCTGAATCTTACACTCTGTATGCATTCAGTGATGAATGTACAGATACCATCTTGTCTCTCTCTCTACCCAACAGTTTATGACATATTATAAATCTACAGGAAACAGAGTTTGCTTTAATAATTACTCAAACTCTTTCCCCTCCCTTTCTCTTCCCCCTTCCATGAAAAAATAATCTGAAGTCACAAACTAGAAACACAAACATGGAAAAGGAAAGAAAACAGCATTAATACTAAAGGTATGGAGCAGCTGCACTTTCATTTCAGATTTGTTCACATATACCACTGACTATCCACAATGTGCCTTTTTGATTAAAAAATAAAGGATTTAGTTGCTCTAAGACTGTAAATATGAAGGATTTAAAGACTTCGGCTGTGTGGTGATAGCTCTTCCTTTGAACATCTGCATAGCAGACTACCTCCAACCACCTGTCTGAGAATGAGAGCAGCACCCATCCAGCCCCTGAGATGAGCCCTTCTGAGGAGGGACTAAAAGGAGCAGAGGAAAAAGTTCCCCAGGGCATACACAAGTTGAGCTGGCTGGAAAATTGATTTTTTCCCCCCCCTTAGAAAATGTTAGTTCAGTTCACCAAAATGATTTTGTTTGAATGGAAGTCAGTTTACAAAAGGCCTCCCTTGCATTCAGGCAAGCTACCTGCTCCAAGATAGCAAGGTTCTGAGGCCACTGATCTGACAACGATGGAGCAGGAATTTGCTGCCTGGCAATCCAGCAGGAGGAAGGAACAGATGGGGTCATGGAGTGCAGGTGCTCTTTTTCAAATTTTGTGAAAACATTCAAAATTCCTAGGTGTCTCTGATTAATAGAAAATCCTGGAAGATGGGAAAAACATTTCCCATCCAGCTCCATATACTAAGACTTCTCCAAAGAAAAAGAAAACCCCATGCATCACGTTTGACTTAAGCCCTATGTAAAATCACCATTCAGAAGGTTTAACAGTACAAAGGTTTATTTAGAAAAGAGTTTGGATTGTTCTTTAGTTCTTTTTTTTTTGGCAAACATTTAAAATCTTTCATAACTCAAAAGACTGTCAGTGCCTGATACCTAGCATCTTTCCCTACATAACAAGTAAAAGCCAATTTCTTACTGGGACAAGCCCATCAGAGGCCCCAGCTGCTCTGTGTATAAATACCCAAATCTGCTATTCCACCACCATACCACTTCATCCTTCCCTTTCAATGTTTTTGCTTTGTTTCCCACAAAATTCCAGAGCCCATACGAGGTCACTGCCTCCCAAATGCAGTGTGTTACCCTACCATTCTCCTGGTGATTCCCCATGTTCTCCCTCAGGGTTCAAAAGAAATCGCCCCCTTCCCTATTTACCCATCCAGACTCCAGCACAGCTTCTCCAGCACCCTGTCACCATTCCACACCACAGTGAATGTCCTCAGCCTCCCCCATCCTTCGATCCCCATGCCCCACACCAACACTCAGCACCTCTGTGGGAGAGAGCCTGCTTCCTTCTGTCTCAGCACACACACTTTCCTCCCTTCTTTTTCAGCAAAGAGCCCTTTCCCTTTCTTTCAACTCCTGTTCCTGTTCAAGGTGAATCCTTCCTTTCTATCCCTCCAGCTCAGTGCCGGAAGTTCTTCTTCTTTTTCTTGAAAAGTATGTGTTTAAAGGACCTGCGGAAGTCCTGGTTGAAGATAGTGTAAATGACTGGGTTGAGGGAGCTATTGCAATACCCAATCCAGAAGAAGAACTTGAAGAGAGTCTCAGGGATCTCACATGCCTCCCGGCAAATACCATAGAGGCTGTAACTGAAGAAGAAAGGGAACCAGCAAACTACAAAGACCCCCATGACCACGGCCAGCACAAAAGTAAAGCGTTTCTCCCGGGCCTGGGTGACCTTCTTACGGCAGATGCTGCTACGCTTCCGTTGACGGCGGTATGAGAAGAACTGCATGGAGCGACTGCTAGATCGGGACAGACGGCTGCTAGAGTGCTTGGAGGAATATGAGTAGGAGAAGGACTGGCTCTTGCTGCTTTTGCGGGGATGCTCCTCCCGACTCCGCCTCCGTCTACTCTCTGAGGTGCTGCTCTCCTCCAGCTCAATGTCCTCCAGCTCAGAGGCTTTGCGCCACTGGTGCACTGAATAATGTCCGTTCTCTCCCAGCTGCATCCTCAGGGAAGTGCAACCTCTAGCAGCCCGGCTCAAGCCATTCTCAGTCTGGGAGGACCCCTCTGGCATCGTACGCTTCTCGGAGAGGGTCCTGGTCCTCAGCTTGGCCACGCGGTAGATGCGGATATAGACCAACACCATGATGAGGCAGGGGGCAAAGAAAGACCCAATGCAAGAAGAAAGGATGTACCATGTCTCGTCGTTGAGCTTGCACTGGGGAAAGACATCTCCCTCGGGGTCCCGGTACACGGAGATCAATGGTGGGAAGGAGATGACAGCTGAAATGAGCCAGACGGTGAGGATGATGGCCTTGATCCGCCGGGGGGTCCGTTTGAGGTTGTACTCCACCGCCTGCGTGACAGACCAATACCTGTCGAGGCTGATGGCGCACAGGTGGACGATGGAGGAGGTGCAGAAGAGCACATCCAGCGCCTGGTAAATGTTACACCAAGCCTTGCCGAAGTACCAGTAATTCATGAGCTCGTTGGCTAAGGAGAAAGGCATGACCAGAGTAGCCACCAGGATGTCTGCGCTGGCCAGAGACACCAGGAAGAGGTTCTGGGGGGCTCTCAGCGCCCGGCTGGTGAGCACGGCTATCACCACCAGCACGTTGCCCACAACGGTGAAGACGATGAGGAAGCCCACCACGGCCGCCAAGCCGGCCACGGCCGCCGGCGAGTAGGGGGAGGGCGGCTGGAGGAGGGCCGCGGCGGACGGCGAGGCGGGGGGCAGCGCCAGGGAGCCGTTGGGGGCGCCCAGGCTGGCGTTCACCACCAGCAGCAGATCCATGGCGGGTGTGCGGGGCGCCGCCGTCCTAGAGAGCCCCGCGCCGCCGCCGCCGCCGCGCCGCCCCGCGGCCGCCCCTCCGCCCCGCCGCCCCCATCTCCCCCCGCCGCCGCCGCGTCCAACGGCCGCCGCGGCGCGCGGCCCCAGCGGCTGCGCCGCCCGCCCGCCCCCAGCCCCTCAGGGCAGCGCAGGGCAGCGCCGCCCCGCCGCGCCGCCCCCCGCGGCCGCGCTGCCTCCGCCCGGCCCCCGGCGAGGCGGCAGCGGGGCACGGCTCGCCCTCGCCGCCCGCCCGGTCATGCCCGGCTCCGCGCAGCCCCCGGCTCCGCAGAAGACGCCGCCCGGCCAACGGGAGTCCCCGGCGGGAGCTGGATCCTCGAGAGCGGCAGGGTCCGAGGCAGCAGCG
Source organism: Rhea pennata (assembly GCF_028389875.1). Classification (NCBI taxonomy): domain Eukaryota; kingdom Metazoa; phylum Chordata; class Aves; order Rheiformes; family Rheidae; genus Rhea; species Rhea pennata. The sequence continues at coordinate 11,146,877 of NC_084666.1, read as the reverse complement.
GCGGCATCCAAGCCCATGGGGAGCGGCGCCCGGCGGCGCGGCGCGGCGCGGCAGCGCGCTCTCGGCGAAGTCGCGGCTGCCCGGCGGCTCCGTCCTAGTCTTGCATCGCGCTCCCAATCGGCGGCGTGCCGCGCCGCGCCGCGCCGCGCATGCTCAGTCCCGCCAGGTGAAGCCGCCGCGCCCGCCCCGGCGCAACACCCCGGCGGGCGGAAAAGCCGCCGCGGGCGCCGCCGCCGCCGGCAGCCCTGCCGGGCGGGCCGGGCGCCGTCCTGCCAGCGCCCGGGGCGGCGCGGCAAGGCGCTGCCTGCCCGCCCGCCCGCCCGCCCGCTCTCTCCGGCAGCGCGGCCGCGGAGCCGCCGCCCGCTCCCCACAGCCCCGCGCAGTTTCGGCTGCGGCCGCCGCTCTGTGGCCGGGCGGGAGCTTCCCCTCGCCGCGGGGCGGCCCTGAGTGAGAATCGGCCGCAGCGGCGGCCGCGTCCCGCGGATAAAAGTTCGCGGTGCCATGGGGAGCGGCGGCGGGCGGCCGAGCCGCTGCCTGCCCTGGCGGCCGGCGCCCGCTAGGGGTCGGGCTTGCCCGCCCGCTCCCGCGCCGCGGGCGGGAGCCGCTAACGGCCGGCCGCGCGCCGCGCCGGCTGCCGCCGGTTCCCCGGCCTCGCCTGTGAGAGCTAGATGTGTACATATGTGTATACACATATATACGGACATATATGTATTTTTTAAGCATCAGTTTAGTGTATATGTTCGCCTGGGCAGAACCTTCTCCTCTGCCATATGGTTAAAATTCGCTGGTAGCACGGCTGATGTGAGCGTAAGCTGTCACAGAATCATAGAATCACTAAGGTTGGAAGGGACCTCTGGAGATCATCTTGTCCAACCTCCCTGCTCAGCAGGGTCACCTACAGCATGTTAGACAGGGTTGCATCCAGGCAGGCCTTGAAGATCTCCAGAGAAGGAGACTCCACAGCCTCTCTGGGCAACCTGCTCCAGTGCTCCGTCACTCTCACAGGGAAGAAATTCCCCCTCACGGTCAGGCGGAGCTTCCTGTGCTTCAATTTCTGCCTGTTGCCTCTTGTCCTGTCACACGGGACAACTGAAAAGAGTTTGTCCCTGTCCTCTTGACACCCTCCCTTCAGGTACTTATACACATTGATAAGATCATCAGTCTTCTCCAGCCTGAAGAGGCCCAGCTCTCACAGCCGTTCCTCGTAGGGCAGACGCTCCTCTGATCATCTTCGTAGCCCTAGAGGTGCTAGGACACTTGGACACTTGGTCCCATTGTAACACAGCTAGATCTAGGAAAAGATGTAGATGTCTGCAGCAGGAGACCAGGACTTGCAGGATGCAGTGATACAGAAAACTATGGCTTGATTCAGATTCCATGGCTAGTAGCTAAATTTGGAGCTGCCTAAACTCTTCATCATGAGGGTTAGAAACTCTCTGTATTCATCTCTCTCGGTGACAGGGCACCTGGAAACAGGTCAGATAAAGCTAAACTTCACAGAGTGGCCGCTAGTGTCTAAGGGGAGCAGGAGCAAAACTCTGGAGGGTTCTTGGCTTTAACACTGAAAGCAGAAAAATTGAGATAATCGCTTCAGTGCTTTTCGACATTAAGTGTAATGCTTGCATGGTTTGGACTTTCCCATGGCAAAACACCCATTGGCTTTTGGGGTTTTGCTGAGACTCTGGAAGACAGGAGAGGTTATGGTTACAGTAACTGGAGGTAACTGGTTCAGAATGAGTGTGGTGGTTTCACTGTGCTCCTTCCTGGCAAAGGAAGGAAGGGAAGGGGCACCAGAGGCTTTCCTCATTCCCACCTGTTCCCCATTCCATCTCTGCTATGAGGGGGGTGAGGGACATGTCTTTAGATCTTCTAAGCAGACAGCCCTTTGACTAACATTACCTTCAATTGTAAAGAAAGTTCAAGAGATGACTGTAAAACTGAAGTCAGGCCACTTCAATGCTTATTTGTTTATTTATTTAATTTTTAATGGACCTGTCCAGGGGAGGGTGGAAGAACCTAGCTGGGCATAGCTGTAGTTTGTGGTAAGTCTTCTGCGTGATCCTGAGAAGAGCCTCAGTCCTACTGCACTGGAAAATACTTTTTCCCTTCTCAAGCTGCTACCTTCTGCCAGTCTTCTCCTCCACCCCTCAGGGCCTATTTTTATTAGTAACACATAATCTAGGTTATAATAGTATAAAGACAACAGCACTATGTATCTCTTCTGGGGAGCCATTCTTGGTGACCAGGTTTTGGATCACATATTCTCCAAAGCAGGGAGTGTCCTGGTCTCTTGGTTATTATGCTTGCTTTTTTTGTGCAGTCCTGGAAAGAGTCTGTGCTTATATTATAATGACAACAGTAGCGTAACCCTACCCACAGAATTAGCTCTGTTCATTTAAGGTGAGTTAATGTCCTGAAATCATTCACAGCCAATTGCTTCAATGGTTGTTTTTAATTCGGGATAATATATTGTTTTTATGTTGCATGGAAATGTTACCAGTCTGTGTGGGATGGACACTTGGTCCCATTGTAACCCAGCTAGATCCAGGAAAAGGTGTAGATGTCTGCAGCAGGAGACCAGGACTTGCAGGGTGCAGTGATACAGAAAACCATGGCTTGATTCAGATTCCATGGCTAGTAGCTAAACTTGGAGCTGCCTAAACTGTTCATCATCTTCCTGCTGACTTCTAAGGGAACCTGGGACTTTGCATATAGGCATTCCCAGTCTGAACAGCTGTCTTCTGCCTCCCATGTAAGCCCCATCTGCACACAGAAATGCAATGTCCCTAGGTCTAGTGAGGGTCACAGTCTGGTAGACATGTTCTGCTTACTGCTGCCAGGATCATACTCTCTATAATACAAAAAAATGAGGAGTGAAAAGAGCATATAATATTCAAGGAAACTCTCTTGGTGTCTAACAGTTAAATCAATAAAATATGTGGTATTATAATGGTCTATTGGTTTAAATAGAACAGCCTGGGGCTTTGCAGAGGGATAAGGGATACTCATTTGATTCCTTTTTTTGGTGTAACCAGTGCTGGCTCCTCTGTTTTCCATCAGTTTGTTAGGTAGGGTACACTGGATTTTGAAGGGTAGGAAGTGAATATTCTCAGCTCTGATAAGTAAGAGAAATCTTATAGAGTTTATGATCTAATAGTTCTCTGGTAAACAATTTACTTCTTTTTTTTCTTTTCCTTTTTTTTTTTTTTTTTTTTTTTTTTTTTTTTCATTTGAGAACTAATCAACAAACATTGTTGCAACTGCATTTCAAAGAGAAAGGATACAGTTTCAAAACCGAACTTTACCAGGTAACAAATAAGACTGAAATACAGAAGCTATAATCATCTTAACAACCAAAGCATAACATACAGAACAAAATGAAATATAAAGCTGCTGCCTCTTCAAATCCCCCTAAATAAAAAGGCAATCTGATAAGGAGGGCTCTTTATAAAAGTCTGCAAAGCCACAGTTACATGGATGGAAGCTGAAGTTATTAAAGTTCAAACAGGCAGTAAACTGCACATTTTTAGCAATGAAAGCTAAATAGCTACTGAAACAGCAATATTTGTGGCCAATTCTTCATATTTGAATCTTAATAATGATATCTATGAACTCAGAGGACAAGGTGCAGGAATTTAAGGTCTAACCTTCAGTGTGACTAGCTTTAGGCAGAAAGCTAGAACTTAGGACCAAACTGGTTCTATCTGGGTTTAAAATATAGCAAATACAAACCGTAAAATCATATGAACATTGATAATCAAGAACTAACTGTTCATATGGATATATTAGCCCCATGATATTAAATTCCTTTACTACGGTACTTAGAAAGTTAAACTGAGCAGTCTCTCCTATTGAATTTTATGAGCAAGTATGACTTGAAGTGGTACAAGCTGGAACTGGAAATAAACTCTCAGCTAATAAGTCTGGGCTTCGGATTAAGAGAGATTGAAATTTCCAATAGAGATTTATCTGTACTCTGCTCAAAATAAGTCAATATAGAACTTTCAAAACAAAAGGAACCAGACAAGCAAAAGTCTGAGCGGTTATTTCTATTCGCCAATTGTAAAAGATGCAGAAAAAAATGTATTAAGAGTAATAAGATCTATGTTGTTTTCCAATTTCTTTACAATACCACTAGAGTTGTATCGTAGTACTGGAATAATTCAGTCAGTAGAACATGCTGACACAATGAGCCCTAGGCACACATGTCATTTCAGCAGAACTTCAGTGAAGGCAGGGAAATAACTTTGAGCTTTCATCCATGTAACTGAGATCTGGTTTGGGTCCTGTATGCCTAAATAGCAGTGTATCACCAGAGTTCATGTGTATGGAGGTGGGTGAAGTATAGGCATAGATACTAAAAATGATATACCCCCAAGAAACTCTGCTTATAAAAAAAGTAGGAGAAAGGAATGGGTAAACAGCAGTGGATAAGCCAAATGTGGTCATGCTTTTGGAAATCAGTGGTTTGATATAAAAAGCAAAGACTAAGGTTCATAGAAACTTGGCAGGATCACTGGGCAACTTGCTGTTCTTTGTCCTTCCCAAACACTGCTTTTATACTGATTTCAAATGCGTTTCTCCTTTCTGTTCTGATTCTTCTTGGTCTTTAATTGGATTCTCTAGTTGGACTGACCTTTAATTTAGTTTGATTTACAAGAAGACTGGATTGACCAAAGAGGCCTACCACCTCCTCTTGAGTTTAAATCTGGGGAAATAAAAGAGCTGTCACTAAGGGAATGATGTATGTCCAGTGCTGGCCTGAAGAACTCAAGTCAAACTCAGGCAGTTATGAAAAGTGACATCATCCCAGGCACTAAAATTGATGGAAAGATTCCTATTGACACCCACACCTTTCTGCTTCTGTGAGGTTGTATGAGAACATTTGCTCTGAATAGTGAATTCGTCACTTAGAAGTGCACACTATTCTCACACACACACGTAGATATAGGAGAAAAAAAGTTCCAGCTGGTCTGAGCTTTCAGACATGATTTTGTCACTTCCATTTAAGATCTGAAGATTTGTATGCCCAAAAACTTGTCTGCTTTTCATTTGCAAATGTAGCAGCTTTCTAGTGAAAAAACTACCCCTCTCTACAAACTTGCCTCTTTATACACCATGGGTGGAAAGATGCTATTAAAAAATGAACCTCTCCTTCCACAGAAGCACAAAGTTAACATTTCTAAAGGAAATATGCCCACTTTCTTCAAAAAGATATTTGATACTTGATTTTCAGTGGGAACCAGCTTCCTTATTTCCCCTACACAACTTTGAAACTGCATTTTAGATTAAGAGGAAAAAAAAAAAAAAAAAAAGCTCTGTAGGGCAGTCTGATTTACTAAACATCTGGTAGTGGTTTTTAATCTTTCAAGCTAAGCTTTTCCTCAAAAGTGAAAATTATACAGTCTTACCAGCTGTACAAAAACTGGTTGCTGACAAAACATTCTGAGCATCTATATATTTTTTGAGACATGTTTTGTGTTATAAATCAGGATGCCATGATCAAATAGAATGGGTTAGCAGGAATCTCTGTAAGTATTTAAAGAGATAAGCTGCAATGCAAACCATGGGATAGCAAAATGGCATAAGAGGATAAGACTAAGTAGTCTATCTTGGATATTGAGAGAAAGGAAATAAATATAAAGAAATACACAGTTACTTTGGAAGGGATTCCAGGTGCTGTAAAACTTGAATATCAGTTTCACTGGAAAGACTGTGAAATTCCATGTCATTAAGTAGACATTGAGGTGTAAATTCTTAAAAGGACTCAGAGTAAACATTCAGAATCTGCAAATGGAGTCACATTTTCAAAAGAACTTAGTGCCAACCCTCTTCTGTTGTGATGCTTGTAATAGCATTTGTTAAATTTTTCTTTGAAAATGTAGCTAGTTATTTTGGTATATAAAAGAAAATTGAACTCATTTGCAAATCTAGGCATCAGTTGACTTTTTGTTTGAAAACATACTTTGGTACAATTATATTTTTAATTTGTTAACTGTCCCAAAAATATACTTAATGCTAATTTAAATCTTAAAGATTTTTTGATGCCCACTATAAAATGGGAATTAATGTTTGGGGAAAGAAAACTATAGGCTTTTCTTTTTAATCAATATTTAAAATATTGCAGCAGAAATGTGAGAATCCAAACAATTTTATGGAAGTAACTTTTGCTTTTCGAAAGAAGCTAACTTTTAGACTTAAACATTTTTCCATTTTTTTTAGTAGAATGTCCAGTGAAGCAGAAAACTTCGATTAAATTTAGTCTGGTTGAAACCCATTTTTCTTTACAAAAGTATATTTCATGACAATTAAGAAGTCAAGACCAAATCAAGAACAGTTTATTTGTTTTTTTTCTTGATGTAGAACTAAAACTCAGTCACCATGTTAAAGTTAGTATTACACTTGAGCTGAAATTGAACAGAGGAAAGTGTTGGTTCAGCTCCCTAAAGTAATTTTTCTTCTGTCACCTATTTTTAACACTTCTTTGTCTCTTAATAAACAATCTTTCTTTATAGGACAGTAAAACAGAAGTCAAATAATGTTAGTTGGCTGAATCTTGGCTTCATTCCTGGAAGTCCTTTTTGTTATTGAAATAAGAGCAGATCAGCCATTACTGTGTTTCAGAGAGTGCCATTGATTCAGCCGTTTGTAACTAAACCTAGAGTTACCACAGAAATATTTGTTTGATTCTCCCTATCACTAGGAGGTAGTCATAAAAAATAGATCTATGTCCCCTTTCTTCCATTTTGCTATTTGTACTGTTCCTCTTATCTACATTCATTCTAAAGCTTCTTCATTCCTTATTTATTTAGTCAATACTTTAAATAGCCTTCTCAGACACCTGTACCGATAGCTATGCCATTTGCACAGGATGAGTGTATTTTTTTTTTTAGGACTCTGCGCTGTATTGAGAACTCTTCCACATGATTTTGGTGTTCTTTTAATCAAGGTAGATATCTGCACAGTAATGTGTATGGGAAGTGCAACACTTAGTTTATCGTTCCGAACTTACACCAAGCATGCATTTTTTTTTTTTGCATTTTGGATGAGGTTGCTCAAATTTGTAACCTCAGTCAAAAAAAAATGATGTATAGAAAACTTATCTGTGATATTGTTTATTTCTAATTTGTTAATTGCTGGGCCTGTTTGTTAGGCGTAAGTTTAAGACATGTTTTCATGACATATTTTCAGTTGATTTAATTATGAGATAGATCTTGGCAACAAACGCCAACATCTCCACACTCTTCATTTTTCTACTGAAATACATATTTCAACAGTAACGATCCTGTAGAAGAATCCATTCCAATGGATTTCAGTGAGGGTGGGAGGCAAGATGAAATCTTGTCTGTCACCAAAGTCCATTACCTTCCAGCTGCACCTACTTCCTAGCATACTTCTGATTATCTTTGCTTGGTATTTTGAATTGTTATGTGAGGGACTGCAAAAGCTGATACTACCCGCCTCACGGTTCATTATCAGATCATATCCCTTGCAATTCAGAACAAGAGGCGTCTGTCACCTTGCATGTTGTTCTACGGTGCTTTGTAGGAGGGAGGTCTTGTCTGTACAAGATCAAGTAGAGGAAATATTGCCATGTCCCCCGAGTCTGTTATGAATGGCAGCTCCAAAGTAATATATCTGACTAATCTTAAGACTTTCCATGGGAATAAGAGCAGATTCTTTATTTCTTCTTTCACATCAAACCTCAGGGACATACGCAAATCTTTTTGTCCTTTTCATTTCCTTATGTCTATGCTACAGTGATTTGATTTGTATTTCTTAATTTATCATTTTTCAGTTCTTCAGAGGCTACTTTAAGCTCATGCAGATTTGATTTCTTCAAGGCATACATCCAGTTCTGCCATATTCTCTTATTACCAGAATATGATATTTTTCTTGCAGTGCCTTGGAGGTGTTCTGCTTTTCTGTTCCTTTACTCCTCTAAAATAGGGTGAGGTTGTCTTTTTCCAATTGTTGCTCCTCACTGGATTCCCATCATTGCTGCCATTTCTGCTTTCAGAGTCTGTCTATCAAGATAGCCTCTTTTATCCTTTTTTGACTGATCTTTTTACTATTTTATCTTAATCCTTATATTTCTTTTTTCTTTATTTACTTTCCTATGGCCTTAATGTATTAAATAGATTTAACTTTGCGTTTTTTCTGTAATAGCATCCCATGTGGCATTTCTAATCCACTTTTCTTTCCTAGTTTTAATAAAGAACAGTCTCTGCTGTATTAATGTAAAATTTACAAATGGCTTCTCATTCTTTTTGTATAATGTCAAATATAGTTTCTGCCATATCTGAAAGTCTATTTGAATGGCAGAATGGAAAATCTTTCCTTATATATTCATCCTTCATTTTAGAGCTATTAATCTTTCTTGGAATCTTTTTTTTATAATAATTTCTTCATTTTCATGATGGTTATGTATAATTGATGTTCATATGCCCCCAGTGTCTGAATTTCATCATACACAGAAAAGATCTACATGATTTTTAGTAATGCTATCGGAGGAGAGCCTACATTTCTTCACATATTTCATTATGAGGAAATAGTGTCCCTCCACTAAAATGACAATTCAATCAAGAAGCCACTTTTCTCTCTGAAGTGAGCCTTGTTGGTGTTTCTACACGGCATCTGTCAAGTCAACATATCATTGATGTCACCTTTGACTTCACAAGTAAGGACTTGTAAAAGCAATATTAAAAACATCATTCTTCATCATATTTATTTGTTCCAGCTTTGTGTTAGATGGTGGTCATTTTTACATACGCACTTCAAATACTTCCAAGAAATTCTAATATTCCTTCTGTATTATAGTTTTGCACTTCTTTGATGATTTGAGACTATTTCCAGCCTGTATTACAAATTGTGTTGTCTAGAAAGGAGCCCAATGTTTGGAATGAGTTTGGAATACTGACTTCTAGCAGGCATTTTCTCCCCACCTTAGCAGTCTCTCTCTGGTACCCTTTTTGCTGCCCACTCGAGAATTGTCCACAGATGAAAGACATGCATTTGACATATTACTGTCAATACTTGGATTTGTTCTCAAGCCTGTAATTCAAATTATGCTTGTCCTTCTGTGTTTTGATGAATGGGCCTTTATTTTAGAAATAACAAATAAATATCAGTAAATATACTCAGTGTCAGCAAAGACATACCCTTCTACTTTCATATCCTGTTTGCTTGACAAAGCATTTCAAAAGTATGGACTCAAGTGTTGTGATTTTTCTGATCTTATCCATATAACTACCATTTTTCAGCCTCTGCAGTATGCAGTAATTTATGCTCTAGGTCCGTAGCTAGCTAATAGCAATCATCAAGAATATTAGGTAAAACATGTCAAAAATTACACTGCACCTTTAGGAACAAATTATCTACTAAATATGGTGAGCAGAGGCTTTTCCAAATAAGTATAGTTTAGCTCACAGAAGATGCACAGCAGGAGTAGCAGCAAGCACTGTAGCCTGCTGTTATCTGTCATGCAAAGGGAATGTTGACTTCAAGTTCACTGTAAGTTCAAGAGATCAAAAAGACATAAATCACTGAGTTTATCCATTGGGCATAGGAAGACCATAATCAATCAGAAACTTACAGTATCTATTACCAGTTCTTGATCTGTTGGATTACTGCAGCTATTGGAAATGGGAGACAGTTTAGCACAGTACTTAACATTCCCTTATTTGTATTCTACTTGCTTATCATAGCTGTATGAAATTCAGCTAACTCCAACAATCTTTCAGTCTGGAAGATGAAAACATGAAAGCCATACAAACTATAGGTCATACAAACTAAAATAAAAAACATATTGAAGAAGTTTTAAATACTATTATGCAGAATCAAAATTTATTCTGAAATTGAACTCTTAATACTTAAGAATCACTAATGGCTGGTTCACAGCTCAGCACAGAAAAAAGATCCTACCTAAACATGAATGTTCACATATACATAGCACACCAGCATGAGCAGTAAATACCAACACATACGCTCTGTTATTATAAACAGTCTAAATATCTGCAACATTTATCTCCTGTTCCTCCTCTTCAACAGATTCACACAGCATTCCTATTACTTCAAACACATTTTGATGTGCATTGCAGAGGGACGTATGAAACATACCTGTCCCTTAACTTTGCTCTTTCTTGAGCTAGCTTCATGGTGGGAGTGTTCATAAGATCTCAAGGAAATACGCAGCCATAGGTAATGATGTTACAGCGACATTATTAACAGGGTCAAGTCTAAAGACTCCAAATGTCAGTGTGGATCAGACAGGTCTTATTGTATCTGTTTAAGAACAATGATTCTTACACAGTTAAATTATTTAAGTGAGTAATGTTATGATTACACAGCAAATTAGGCAATGGAAGGTATTTCCTGCAAGGAAATACTGATGCATCATGGATTTGCTATCTCTCTTGATCTTTAATCATGAGCACCCCACTCAGATTTTCTCATACATGCTATTTATACTTAATCAATCCAGTAGGTTCAAATCCAGCAGGCTCGTATCAACCACAATTAGAGTTAGGTTACAAGTAAAGAGTTTGCAAGCAAAACATTTCTGAAATTGAATGGTTTATATAGCATTTGTTGCTTCCCATTACATATTTGACTATCTGCCATGTTATCATAGTCTATCAGTAGTGTCACTGGCAAGTTAGCAACCGTGTTCCTCCTGGCAGTTTCATAACTTTGTTTCAATGCCTTTGGTTAGGCAGAAATGCTTTTGATTCTCTTCTGTCTCTAAAAAAATGGAGTGAGATGTATAACAGTTATTTTATTGATGCTAATTTTCAGTATTCCATTACATGTATTGAATGGGTAGGCAGAAGGGTCAGAGCTTCCTCTACTAGTTAAGCTGCCACAAGCTGGAGTCAAAGACTCCAGGTGCAGATTCATACAAAATTATTCTGTAAATTGATGTCAAAGCCAGCTTCTTTGATGACCTCCTTTAAAGTATTCCTCTTTTGTGGTGGATACTTTCTGTTTTCAAAAAGCTTACACAGGTCCTCTAATCAGATCTTACTACCAGCTTTTCTCAGGAAGGCATTTGCAGCAAACTCATCAGACTGACTGGGCAGCCTCCAGGTAAACAGTCACTCACATAACCTTATAATTTGGCTTTCATTTAAATCAAACAGTTCTAGGCAGGAGGCTTGATGAGTCTACCCTTCGTCCTGCAGAACACACTCTGCTATGTACTCAAGAGACTATCTCAGTAATGAGACTACCGTGATGCTCTCTATTAAACTCATAGCTGATGCAACTCCACACAGAAAACCACCCTGTAATTAAATTGTTCAAAATATGAAGATCAGTGTGTTTTGCTATCCCTTCAGACCTAATTACTTGCCAAAACACACTGTGTGCAGGGTGGGAATTAATATTAATTAGGAATCTTCTTGAACTGTAGATACAAGGAGAGGAAATGATCATGAGATTTATGCAACTCTCATCTTTAAAAACTGTAATTACAACAACAACAAAGCCCCATCTCTTAGTGTACATAAAGAGGCTAGATGAGGACTTTAAATACAGGTTAAGATCAACCTAAACTGACTGCATTCCACTGAGTACATCCTGGTCTATAGCACAGCAAGTGACAGGAGAGGAAAGCCCCTCATGTGCATGCAGCTGGTAACAGCGTGTTCAGTAGTGTTGCCCATGGTGGTTTTCAGCAGCTGAAGGATTGCTGATAACGCTCTGGGCCATGATGGTGTGCTGCCAGATGTGCCTTTGCTATCACCCAGCTCCTCCTCCCCAAAGAGAAGGGTGTCCAGCTTCTATGTGGCCCTTTCGAAGCAGGAGGGCATGTGCAGGCCCAGGGCACACTTTGTATCAGATGTGCCAGAAAGTGAGGTTAGGGCAGTTTATGGATCCTGAAGGAGCAGCAGAGCTGCAGGCGTACTGCTACGTGCCAGACAGCTCAACCTGGGCCTAGGGGCTCTGAGAAGTTGATGTCCCTCTTTCTTGCTCAGAGTGTGAAGGTCTAATGAACCTTGGAGCTGTAAATGACATTTCTTCTTAGTGCAATACTAGTGTTCAGTAATCTAGACCATATTCAGAAGACCTAAATGCCACTCAGTTTCAAACTGATTGAAGAAGAACGAGGCCTTCAGAGACACCTATCCAAGAGGAAACACAAGGCTCAGGAAGCGTAAAGTAGAGACGCTTCTACTTTAAAATATACAAGGCAAGCATTGAACAGACAGAAAAGCAGAAATGTTGGCAGGGTGTACTTTGTTTATAACACTATTACATGGAACAAAATAGGATGATGGCATTTGGAATGAATTATCTAGTATTGGAGGCTGTCCCTTAAAGATTACAGGTTATAATAGAAGATATTTTTAATTCGGGATTTCCAATAACTGCCAAGAATATTTTTTAAAAAAAGGATTGTATGTATATGAAAAAAATGGCTTCTTTTGTAATTTCTGGTAGATTGCCTGATTAAAAAGGGCTTATAAACAGTCAGTTATTCTTAAACACAATATGCTTAATTGTTACCTTCAGTGTTTGCTGTGTGACCTGAAGGAAGAGCATTTCAAGACCAGTTTAAAGTATCAGATTTTGTGACAGGGAGTGTGATTTTACAGAAAACCTTTTGAAGGACAATATTAGTAGTATTATACTCCTAATTTATTTTGAAAGGAGATGCAGAAAAGATATAAAAAATATGCTGAAACATAAAAATTATTATTCACTGCACCTGAGATTCCCAACTCTTGCAAAGAGGCAGTGTTTGCTTTCAAATGCTAGCATCCATGACTGTGTATTTATGAATTCATTGCAACTGCAATGAACAACACTTAGGAGTGTTTTACATTAGCTGTTAAAAGCATGAATCAGATTGCCACTTTTGTAGTGATGTCATCTTTTATTTCTAATGTATTTTTTTATTCTTGGCATGCTATCTTAAACCAATGATCTCAGCTGCTTCTCACCAATGACTTATATGTAAGGTCTATATCCAGCACCTATAGGAAGGGAATCATAATAAGCCTGTAAAATGTGTTAGTGTTCATGTTTCGAGAAGCTGGCAGCAGATTTTAGGTGCATATCCCCCAATCTGACTTATTTTGAAAGTTACATGGAGGGCGCTGAACAGACTGCACAACTGAAAACAGTGAAAATGTCAACAGGCTGTACTTTACTTTGTGATTTCAATACCTGGAAGAGAATGAGATGATATTTAAATATCTTCAGCATTTGATCCTGATAACAAAAAGTGAAGAGAACATTTGTTTTAGGAGTTTGCAGTACTCCTAGATTGGAAACCTCCATGATATTTGTAGTATTCATCAAATAATAAAATCTGAAGAATCATGAGAATGAATATTGACAAATGAAGACAGGAATATACTTTTAATCTGAACAAATCTACTTAATGTTATAAAGAATCTTATATTCATCAATTCTTCCTTCAAACCCTAAGATTTAAAAATTATATCTCAAAATTAGTAATAGACATAAATAAGCATAAATAAACAGATCCTGGGACACTAATATTTCTGGGGGTAAAAACCAAGTCCTTTTATGGATCTTCTGCATTTATTTTAAAAATTAAAAAGAAGACCCCCAACAGTTCCAGATTTATTGAGAAATTGCTCTAAAGTACATTGAAGAGAGGAACCAGCCAGCCTAGCTATTTTCTTTTAAAATTTCTATTCCTTCAGTGTTTAATTAACTGGTATCTCAGTGTCCCTTGCAAACTGCAGTAAATCCATTTAATGACTGAATTTACTAGAAAAGATGACTTAAACTTAGAGTTATCAGAAGAAATATTTCTTTAAAATAATCAGAACAAACAGTTTACTTCTTGGGCTAAAAAAAGAAATGTCGTGGCCAAGACAAGTACATCCAGATACAGTCATGTAATGTCTTTATAGAATGTTTGATAATAAAAAAGAATTTCCTGCTGTGAAGATGTGTTTAATTTGATCTTTACTGTCTTTATCTTACTCAAAAAATATGGTTCTGATTAATTTGAAATCCTATAATGTTATTGCTCTCAGCTGATTTTAGACAAAAGGGCAATCACCTTGCTGATGGAAAATTCTTATTTTGTACAGCTGATGTAAAGTTCAGTTGTCTAAACATAGATGCCTAGCTCCCGTAGCATATCCTACTTAACCTCCAGATACTGCTCTTGGAGGCTGTGCAAGCCTCATGGGAATTTCTCAGATACTGTAAGGCATCTGACATGATGTCTTGTGTTTAGGCCTGTGTTTAGGCTTTTGTTGCCTGTGTTTGGGCAAATGAAATAATCTGGAAGTCCAGAATTTATGTATCTTATTTGAAAGACTCAAACATATTCTGTTTTAGTCATATAAAAATTTTCATTTTAAGGAATTTCCCCCAGAAAATGTTATAGAAATCAATATTTTCCTGCAAAGCACACCAATATTGTTGATTCATAATATAGCTGACAGAAGAGTCTTTCTGCCAGAAATATTTGTCTAACTCTGCTTACTTGGAGATGATAATCGGGAATTGGCAGAAATGAGACTGTATGATTGTTCCAGCGGTTGCTTTCCTGTGTGTGCTTCGAGGTTTTGAGGTGTGTGACTGATTCTCTGCCAGAGACTTTCCTTTTGTCTTAGGTAAATACTTTTACGTCAGACTAGTAATCATTTTGTTGCTTGTCATCTGGGGGGAAGCTGCTATTTTGGGTTCTGATCCCTGCCTCAAAGACTCCTTATGTACTTTATGCAATGATCTTTAATGGAAAAATTGGCATCCAGACTTTGGCTTCCCTGTTACTTAGAAAGATCTGCTCACTTGTTACTACTCCTCCTGGCCCAATTACTTTCCACTCTCAAACAGAAAACTTTCATCAGGGGACCTGAGAATCCTCTTCTTCCCATCCCTTACAAGTTTTGGCCTGTCTTTCCAGAGAGGTAGGAGAAAAAAGTTGGAATCCCTCAAGGCAAATGAGGTTTTAACAGCCATGAATTCCCACTCTACTTCCCTTTCTAAAGAGGAAAAAAAACCCCACAAACCCTGGCTTTGTGCAATTGTATGTGAATGTGTGAATGCACATGCACTTGCAGGAAGAAGAGGGATTGATATATTTTCAGTAGGAATACACAGAAATAAAATACAGCATTTTCCTGATACTGACTGAAGTTGAAGGTGCCTCAAAAACAAAGATGTTTTCTCTTCTTTACTTAGCTTACCAAAATCTATCTAAAAAGGCTTTCAAAAAATACTTTAGAAATTGACACTTAAAATCAAGCCACACATATTCATCATCCCAGAAACCATAGCTATTTCTGCAGATACTGAGCTAGAAGATAGCGCAATTTTATCCTTGCATCTAAAATGGAGGGATGTTAAATAAATACAGGTTCAAATTATGGAAAAAATTGATGAATATTTGATTTTTAAATAATGATTCCTCTAGTAATGCCTACTTAACTCCACGTTTTAATCTACAGAAGTCACCACAGAAAGTATACCATTTCCTCAGTAGATTGTTTTCTTTATGTCTTATATAAAAACATTTTTACCATACATATGATAAATGAAAAGAAATATATGTTTACACTAAGTCTGCTGACCATCAACTGTCAATACACCAAGTATTGACATAGGTGTCCAGTCTACCACTTCCTTGTATTACTGTCATCCAGACTCTCCTCTGAAAGTACTTCTGTTTAGTCATATGTGGAAAGCATTAAGATGAATAAATATATCAAGCAAATTATATTTAATATTTTAATATATCTCAGTTGATTTTCATGACAACGTTTCTGTGATTATGGTGCTAACATTATTTGGTGAGAAGTGAGATTTATTAAACTAAATTATTTATCCTCATAGATATTGTTTTTTTTCTGCCTAAAATAGAGCTAGAGCTTTTATTGTTTCTCAATCTGTAAAGATATGAATTCATTTTTAAAGCACAAAGATGAGAAAAATCTTTACCTGCTTCACTGAGGAGGGTAGTAGGAAGCAGTGAACTTGTTCTTTTCGTTCTTCTCAGTGGTCAAGCAATAAAGATACAGTTAGAATAATTCTAGCAAAGAGGTCTAGTAGAAACAAAGGTTAATGGGTTTGATCTGTAGGGGGTACTAGAGCGGTTGAGAACGGAATACATTGCATGTAGCTTGAGGGTGAAGGGAACAGCCAATCCTTCTGCCATTAGTAAGCTGTTTTTCAGTCTTCCTGCACTCTTTCACTCTCCTGAAAAACTGCGCATTTTAACTCCAATCTTTTATTAGCAGCTTTTACCACAACTCCCACCAGGTACAAGCCCCACATCTGCAGGAGCCAGCTCCCGCTTTTGAGTGGTGCCAGCTTGGGCAGGAGAACACAGTCATGATTTAGGTGTGTGTTGTACATCCCTTTTTCCACAGCCTTGTGGCATTTGTCTCTGTTCCCTGAGCATCTGACTTCACTCAGAGGAAAAATGATATGTAACTGGACAAAAGCTTTCAGAGGACTTCCGCTGGACTGTGTTGCCTTGGGCATAACTACTGAAGTCAATCTGAAACTTCCATTTCAGTAGCATCTGCAATCCTCCACTTACGATAAACTCTAGAAAACTTAGCTTCCTCTTCAAAACATTTCCAGGCGAACTAGAGAGAAGTGCAAATGGACTGACTTGGGCATATCCCTCAATCCAAGGAAAAGAAAATCTCTAACTGATATACAGTATCTCAGGTGAAAACTAGAGTTATATAAGACAAGCCATCATTCCAAACAAATAAAAAATTTCTGCTCTTGTCATCAGGCATAGTCATTTACACTTATTTACACATAAATTCATATTGTCAGGGCAGAGATGAACAATTTACGGACTTAGAGCAAGGTCATTTCTCACTTCTGTGAAAAACTTGTATGGCATTATAAATAGTGAAGAATCTCGGGAGCGATACTGTTAGACTTTGCTAGTTTCATGGGACAGGCAGTTGGTTAGAAATGTCAACAGATTATCTGCCAGCCTGCAGTCAATACTACCTAAGGAACAGAGAAAAAAACTTAAGATTATTTAATGAACACAAGCCAGATGATTCAAGAGATCAAATACAGCAGAGGACCCTGTTATAACGGGGCATAGCTGCCCATGGCTTACATATGGATATGATACAGAGCCCTGGAGCACTGCAACAGAGAAAGACAGGACATGAAGACAGTCTGTGAAATTTTTAAGGGCCTCATTGCACCCTTGGTACAGAGATTCATAGCAAGTATGCATCCTCGGGACATGAAAGTGATTCTTATCTTCGTTTCTTTAAATTTAACTAGGAAGGATTTTTAAGTCACAATATTTGTAAAATTGAGTTTCTTTATCAATGGTTTTGAAAATAGAAATCAAAGTGGCAATGAAATAACTGCATAGTGCCACATAGACAGAAAATCTCCTCCTTTTCTTGCAATATGAAAGTTAATAGGGGAATATTAATAGTTGTTTTTGCCAGCATTACAGACCTAGTTATTTTATAAGACAGTTATATAGTAATTATCACTTTTCTCTGATATCTGCTATAACTCCTAAAACTATCTAGCTTTCATACAGACATTTTCGTTCATTCAATTTGTCTCTTTTCAATTCTTTTTCCTACTTTTTTGCTAAAATGGTTCAGTTAAGATGTCAATTGGGAGTGAGATGGAATATCATCAATATGGTGCATTTTCCAGTTCATTCAATGTGTTTGTTTAAAATGTTATCTCATTTCACCTTAGATCTGTTAAAATTAAGATTTGCATTTTCTGCAGCATCATAAAGCATTCTGTTTTTCTCAATCAATTTACCAGCCAGGCCAAAGAAGTTCTTTAAAAAAGTGAATCTCTGGGTTAGCATTTGGCTTAGATGAGTTCAGACAGAAACAAGCAAATAAGCAAAAAAATCTTTCTGCAAAGTGCAAGAAATCCGTTGCATGTTGTTGCATGTCCAGCCTGGACAGCCCATAAGGCAGCCAGGAACTACTCTGTGAATGAAAACAACAAGACAGATCTTCCAAAAGGTGTAGCGAACTGTTTCAGATTTCAGCATTTCTATCAAATCCATCAACTGAAAGAATAGTGAAAATGGGGAAAATGTTATGAGAAGGAAAAATGAGATGTTAGGGTTTTTGAAAGGGAGCTAGAGATACTCTGACTGATCAGGAGATTAGAGAAAAACGTTAGTGAAAGAAGGAGAAATAGATGATGAAGAGAAAAGCAATGATCTGAAGTAAGTGTATTAGGAATTGCACAGGAGAATGGAGATGTTTACAACTCCCTCCAACACACTGGCACCTACACACAGCCACCCCCCACACACACTCACACCACATACAAGCACTCAAATTTACGGGAAGTTAAATAAATTCAATATTGAAGTTATGGGAAGAAATAGCAAAAAACACCTTTGGGCATTGCACAGTCTGTGCTCAGAGCAGAATCCCACTAGCCTTTTCATTCCCTGTGTGTTCCTCTGGGTTCACACCGAGCGCAAACATTTTAATTCTGCTCCAAACAGATGTACTGAGCAATGCTGAAAGGCAAGCAGGAGAGAAGCACAGCAGATAGTTGCACTAGTTAGACTGCATGGGCCAGGCTGCTCTGGACCCAGTGTCCTCATGCTCTTTGAGCTATAACCAAAGAAGAAAGTTCTTTATTTTTTGGAAGCAGCTGTAGTTTCATGTTCATGAAGAAGGTCCTATTTAAATTGCTGTCTTTTAGTTTGCATCTGTGTTGCTTTATAGCTGTATGCAGAGCTCACAGAATTTAATCAAATCCTTTTTATTAATTTCACTGAATTTCTAATTGTGTTTTAATCACTGTTATTCCTGACATGTTCATTATCACGGTGTGACTGTCTAGACTTAGACTTGATTGAAAAAGCACATCATTTTTATGTCTTCTGACAATTTAATATTCATGCTTGCTGTGGTCTTGGCCATCTCTAATAAGCAAACTAGTACTTTTTTGCATACTTGTGTTGGAGAATTTGTTATTGGTCAGACATTCATTTGATAGAATAATGTATACACAGACAAAGTGATGAGATTTTAGACCTAACAGATATCCAATCCAAAGCTCAGAACTCTTAAAAAAGGAAAAATATTGTAATATTTTCAAAATAAGACTAATAAAGGAGTACAGGTATATTCTAAAATAGATACATAGAATTTAATTTCTCAAGGATAAGATAGGACAGAGATACACCTTATACTTTACCTAGATTCCAAAAAGATTGCTTTAAGTGCCCCAGTACTCCTAACTTTTTGAGTATGGCTTGAAATGAAAGTATTTTCCATGTTTATGATTAGGAGAAATGATGCATTAACCATACTGATGTTGTGTTAGTCTGGTCAGTTAGCAGAAGCACTGTGGAGCTTACTTAGAGCATGCTTAGTGGTCCAGAGTGAGACCTTTGGAGACATATTTGCTCAGGCATTATTAACTGTGCTGTGAATGAAGAAGAATATGTTGGGCAGGTCTTTTTCTTTCTTTAAGTCATTTAAGAAAGGAATTGGAATTGAAGTCCTGTAGTTATAGTATGGTCTGATGCAGAAAATCACCTAATTCTGCCTGATCTCTTGAGTGTGAGACAGAGGAAATCTTTTGTTCAAAGCCACTTAGAAAAACTTCTATTTGACCCTGCCCAGCTAGTAAGTCTCAGTACACAGAGCTGGTTCATGCCTGCTAGCTCAGAGGGTGAACACAGCTTGTATCAACTCCCCGCAGGATTCAGCATGTGGTTCTGTATGTGATACAGACTGCTAGAGGCACCTCAGCAAAAAGGTCATTACTAATACTCTTAACAATTGCCAATGCTCGCACCAGATGGCACCCCCAAGTAATTCCTGCTGCAGTTTATGAACAAAATTTTGAGACTGATTCTCTTTGGAAGTTTGTATTGTTTGGTGTAAATGTTTTTGTAGCTTCCATCATGTGCACAGGGTGTCGGGAGGCACATTTTGTCCAGTAAATTCTCGGGCAAATTGATTTGCACTACAAGAAAATGTGACCTAAGATCTATAAATGTCTAATGTTGGATTTTTTACTATGTGTTTTTTCACATGAGACATTTGGAGTTTGAGCTGACTGAAATCTTTTTACAAGGTTCTGGATCAACTTGGCAACACTGAAGAAATACTTGGATTTTATTCCAGGAAGACAGGCTGTTCATTTCATTTAAATCAAAGCTACAGGTACCAATTTATCTTGTTTAACAAAAATATGTCCATCCATTCCCCCATGTCGTGTCCTATCCTTATTTGAGACATAAAGATTGATTTTCTCTCTCTGAACTAAGAATACCAACTCTTATTGGTGCTGAGAAGGTGAAGGTGCGCAACAAGAAAAATATGAATGCTACAGTAATATTGTGAGCACTAGAACATGATGGCATATATCTTCATTTTAAAGGGCTTCTTCATCTGAGTATATACGCTTGAATATTTCTGTGCAACATGGTATAAAAGCTGATCTGCATAAAGTTAGTCTCACGTGTATTTGCAGGATCAGGGCCATAGAGAATAACCCAAATCACTGCATCATTTTTAATTATACCCTGCTATATAAATAAGCCCTTGCTAGTCATCATTAATTTTAGATGAATTAAAATATTATTTAAAGTAAAAATCTCAACTACCCTTGCTGCACTGGAGCTGTTTTTCAATTAAGAAAATATTTGAACCATTAAAGTGAATACTAAATATGATATGGATATTATAAATGCACAGTAATACACTCTAAAGTACTTGCAGAAAATGAAAGCTCCCTTTCAGCTCTGATGATATAACAAATGTTGTATTATCAGCTTAGAAAACTATTATTACTTGAAATTGACTATAAATTTCCTTCAAATGTAAAAAAGGATTTTTTCTGTAGTGGAAATTCAAATAGATATTTTAGTTTCAGATAGTGTATGTGCTCCTCTATAAAAATAAAGCCACATTCCAATCCTCTTGTAAAATCTTTCTCTTCTTCCAGCTGCCTTCCAAACACACATGCACATCCATGACAAAGTAAAGCACTTCCATATAAAAATCTGTTTCTTGTGTGAGGGGGAGGCATTTGACATATGACAGATTTCTTTTCAGGCATTGTTGCTGCGTATCCTGCTGTATACACACATGCATTTCATACCTATTCTTTTCACTAACTGTACTTTGCACTACTCTGCTTTTCTTTATTGTACCGATTCAGTCTTTTAATCGAGGGCAGAAAGTGCAGAGCTACAGAAAAAACATCCACAGTTGTTACCTGTGAAGCCCATGACAATCAAATGGAATATAATGCTATCTGATCCATTACGCTTGATCTAATGTTTCTGAATATTTCCTCATAACTTTCTGAGAATGTACCTTTTCAAATTGATCAAGCTACTATCAAAATTAAAATATTTGATCAGAGTCTCATAAGACCTCAAAATGGCAGGTATGATACCTGCCTGTTTTAAGCCTTATAAAATTAAACATTGATATAAGTTAGAAAGAACTTCTGGACATCATGGAGAGACATGGAGCTACTGGAGAGAGTCCAGTGTAGGGCTACGAGGATGATCCAAGGGCTGGAGCACTTGCCCTATGAGGAACGGCTGAGAGAGCTGGGCCTCTTCAGCCTGGGGAAGAGTAGACTGAGGGGGGATCTGATCAATGTGTATAAGTACATGAAGGGAGGGTGTCAAGGGGACGGGGACAAACTCTTTTCAGCCGTCCCGTGTGACAGGACAAGAGGCAACGGGCAGAAATTGAAGCACAGGAAGTTCCACCTGACCGTGAGGGAGAATTTCTTCCCTGTGAGAGTGACTGGAACAGGTTGCCCAGAGAGGTGATGGAGTCTCCTTCTCTGGAGATCTTCAAGGTCTGCCTGGATGCAACCCTGTCTAACATGCTCTAGGTGACTCTGCTGAGCGGGGAGGTTGGACAAGATGATCTCCAGAGGTCCCTTCCAACCTTACTGATTCTATGATTCTATGATTCTAAGTTCAAACCCCCCCCCTCCAATGCAAGGCTGACTTCAAAATTGAATCAGTTTGCTGTGGACATTGTCCAGCTAAGTGATAAAAATCTCCAAGGATGGAAATTCCACAACCTCTCTGAGCAAATCATTCCAATATTTAACACTCTCATTGTGAATTTTTTTCTTTATATTCAATTGGAATTTGCCTTGTTGCTACATTATGATGGACAGATTCCTTTGAAATACAGGCATAGCATGTGTAGAAGTAAATATTACAAGAGAATGTTTGCTATATGTTTAATTGACTTTAGATTATAAAGATGTTTTAACATCTTCCAGAGTAGCATATGATAGAGGTGTTGGACCTAGAAGAGGTATGTTCAAGGTCTGCACTGTGCAGTATTCATAATATGGACAGATAATGCCAACACATCTCTGGACAAACTGTAACAGCAGTATTGCTGTGGCTATGAATGTCTGTGAATACAAAGAATTCAAGGTTTTAGAGAGAAATAATATCTTCCATTAGACCAACAGGTATTACCAAAATAAACAGAAAAAATTTCAAACACATAAACCTCTTCAGAACTGTGTGGATATGTTGGCATTTAGAGATCCAGCACTGACAATGACATCAAAGCCATCATTAGCAACAGCATCAACATTAAAGCTGACTCTTGCCTTGAAATGAAAATTAATATTTCAAGGATCAAAGCAAGGTGCTACAGGAAACAATGCTGAGCATCATGCTCAGACCTCAAGGAACTTGGCATGCCACTAAAAGAGAGGTCATGGAAGGCTTCAGAGACCAGTGTTTTCAATAGCTACATGAAACAGAGGACTAGAGTTTCACTGCTGAGGGACAGCTATCTCTCGTTCACCAGGTGTTTTCCTCCAAGGACAATAAGTTGACAGTCAGTGAGAGCTGTCCTCTTAGTTGCCTTCCCATGGAAAGTTACAGTCCAAAGGGAACCTCTTTATAAAACTAATACTCTATTGCATATGTGCTCCCTGGGCATGTATAAACAGAATGTACATTGACTGCAACACTCTGAAAGGCCTTAACCATTAGCCTTCAAGTAGTTATTCTTGGATCTTACCATTTTAATACACCATTACTGCAGCATTACCAGGGTACTATAATAAGCCCTAGATAAGGGCTCAGTTTCTAAGAAACTGCAGAATTTAGACTGTACTAGGTAATGCGGAGCCCTGTAAGGAGTGAGCAGATTTTTCTGAACTCCAGTGTAATGACTATTGTCAGCCTACCTTACTAAATTTTTTCTCACTGAGAATGCTAAAATGCTAAACTGTAATTATGAATACTTCCCAGATGTTGTGATTTCTAAATCTGGTGTTCTTATGGAGAAGAAAGTTGTTGGTTTACAGAAGAGGGATTTGGAATCATTTAAATTTTAACCTACTTCAAAGTACATATTAATGTGTCCAAGGCTGTTTAATCAAATATGAAAAAATAGAAGATATTCCTAATAAAACATGAATGTGGGCAAAATTATTTGGTTGGGGAGTCAAACTGACCTGGCAGACTCATTCTGGCTAAAGAGTTCAATTGCTCTACAATACGATGAACGGTTTGTAATGCACCATCAAAAATTGCAGAATGAGTTTTAATTGAGATCCTGTGCTAACAGGCACGTGATGTTTAACATCTATGGGAGATGTAGGAGTGATATCATTTGTTTTAACTCCTATAATTTGTTTTAACTTTTTGATTATCAGATTGTTGGAGTACAGGAACTGACTTTATTAAGATTATGCAGGAGGTCAGGGCTTTTGCCACGTGGAGACAATAACTGGCTCAGGGCCCCAAGCTGTAAATTCTTTAGTGCTTGCTTTCATTATGTGTTTCCGTATGTCTAGATAAGCATTCATTCTCAGCTATTGCCTTTAAAGTTTGGATTTATCAGATCAAGTGTAGATGTCTGTGGACATTCAAGCAATCCCTGGCTCTTTTTTACAGTCCATGGGCAGAAACAGTCAGTCTTAGAGTACGATTCATCTTGTCTTAAAAAGACATCTACATTTGGTCAGATAAATTTCCCTCCATTGGCTGAAAAGGGACTTTAGGGTAACTCAGATACAAATGTCTCTATCACGTATGTCTAAAGTTAAGAGAAAAGAATCCCCTCTAAGTACTTATGTTGTTATACAAGTATTAATGCAAATGATCTATTTTGGGGGTCATAATTAAACATCTATATCGAGGCTAACTCTACTGAAGTCAGTGATATTGTCCCAGTATACAACAGTTATAATAAGATCAAGCTCAGGCTGATAGTGTCAAATCTGGATTAAAATACTTAAGAAAGCATGGACAGAAGAAGAACCTACCCTCTAATATAATACAAGGTTAAAGCTACTTTATGAGATGAAAAAAGAAAATCTGATACATGTCTTTAAAAATTTATTTTTGCCCATTTTACAGGTAGAGAAAATGAGTTACTTTGACACCAATCCAATGTATAAAACAGTGCTTCTCTGGTGAAAATTGAAGAATGGCTCATTTGTTCCACATTTTATAACTCTGTATTCAAGCTATTCAATGCTAAAAATGTCACTAACAGTATTCTCTGTCAGAAAAGTCAAATTCCTCAAATAGTTCCTGATTCAGAATACAGATATTTATCTGGAACTTACAAGTGAGTCCCCTAGGCTCTGGTTATTCTGTGGCAAACCTCTCTTGTTTGATCAGGAGAAGTCATAAAACATCTCATATTTCTTCATCTGAAAGCAGTGAAAGTTGGGAAACCTGAACATTTTTGTTAAAACAATGTATTTTTCCCAGGTAGCTCCAGTTTGAATTTCATATATCTATTATTGTAATTATTTATTCATAATCCAACCTCAAAGACTGATGTCACTGAGAGCTGACATTCTTTCATGCTGATGTTAAAATTGGACAGATCTATTTAGGCCAAGGTATTATTGAAAAATGGAGGATGTCTTCCAAATACTAATTTTTTTCAGACCCTATATGGAGGTAGACATTTCTAATCCATTTAAATGATACAGTCTGGTTTGAGACAAGGTCCTTATGGCATTCATGACAATGAACAGCGTTTCCTTTCTATCCTCTTTCCAATTCCACTCTTGTGGCTTGATATTTGAAGATGTTTTCACCTACCTTTGCTATCTGATATCAGTCCCAGATGCAAGCAATACCCATGGCAAAGGTTATGAATCAGCATACTGTGTACTTTTCTGGAGGCTTAATAGTTGAGAAGTGGTTTCTCGAAGAATCCTTGATAAATTGGTTTCTCTTACACTTCGCCTTTGCACTCTCTGACGGCTGCCTCTGACCATGACTGAAGTCTGTTGGCCACACAGATCTCAGGGGAGGGCAATGGCTATTGGATTATTCTTTTCTCTATATATGCTTTGTCTCAGTACCAAAAAGTGACTCGGAGTATGCTCCATAACTATAATGATGATGACGATGACTGGTATAATAGTTATATGTGTTATTATAACTGGATTTAATGTGGTGTAATCCACTGCTGTAGACACTGTGCAGTCACAGAACAAAAGGACAGATCTCGCTCCAGAGAGTTTATAAGTTTTGGGTAAATCAGCAGATTGCAAATGGATGTAGATAGACAGGAAAAAATAATAGAAAAATTTTACTCGTGCTGAGCAACAGTTTCCGTACATCAGCAGCCTAACTGTTCTTAAATTATCAAGTTCTATTTGTTATTAACAAATTCTGGTGGACATAGAAATTGTAGAAAATAAAGCTGAAATATGAAACTTCAGAGATCACCTTTCCTATCCCCTGCCAAAAGATATAATATAGCCTGTACTGATACCAGTCCTATGTATATCTTGGCATATACAATATTTTGTATAGCAATATAGCTAAGCAATCTAACCCAGAGTTTTACTAACTTTACTATTGGGCACTATTTCCTGATGTTTAATCTGAAGTTGTCATGCTAAAATTTCAGTCTCCTCCCTCTCGTCCTGTTCATCCTGAACTTGTAAAATAGATTCTTCCAGTATTTTTGTCAGCTGCTTTTTGCAAATCTGAAAATTATTGTCTTGTCTCACCTTAGTCTTCTCCAGGTTATACAATCCTTTATTATTACTCTCCTCATAGGCTAGGACTCCTGTCTTTTCTGTTGCTCTCCCTTTAACTCTTTCTAATATATGTCTTGTATTACAGAGCCTAAAAATGCATGCTCTGTTCCTTATCAAAGAAGAAGGGCTACCATTTTAAGCTTGCAAGCCACTTCTCCAAATTAAATGCTCCAGCTTAATATTTAACTTATTCACAACCTCATATTATGCTCAGCTTGTGATTCAATACAGCTTTCCATCCTGTCTTGAAGAACTGCCTTTTCAGCAAGTATATCCCATCCTGTGTTTCCACAATGGATTTTTCCTAAACATAAAGCCTATCCTAGGTAATAAAAACCCTCACTCAGTATGTCTCTTAGTTCTGAGAACTAATCATTGATAATTATTTCTCAAATGTATGTAACAAGCATTTTATCTGCCCTACAGCAGGGTGATTGATCTAGCCCGTGTCTTCCTACCTTACACGTGAGATTATTGTGTGAGATAGTGCTGGAAATTAGTCAAGACTAATGATTTAGCACTGCCCATTCTGTCTCATTGAGCCAGTCATGCTATTACAGAGGAGAATTATAGCAGCTTGACATGATTTGCCCATCTACTTGGTAACCTATGGCTTTCTGCAAATAATTTGATTTTTGTTCCAGAATTTTTTGAGCAACTTGAATTATATTTGTTTTACAGTACCTTATACTCTCCTCGCAAAAGGCTCACGGAGTTAATCCCAAATGGCTTTGAGATTGCTTCTGTCATTTCTTTAACTAACTTGAATGAAATCCATAGGGCCAGCAGTTAAGAAAACTTTCAGCTTGTGCAAGAGCAGTCTTACTTAACCTTTCCTTATTCTAAACTAACGTTTTATTTCTCTCATAGTCTCATAAATATTCTGAACATCTATCTCAGCTTAAGTTTTTTAATGAAGACTGGTGCAAAAAGTATTAAATACCTTTGCCTTTTGGTACTATTTGTCAATAATGAGGTTGCATTTCACTCTCACAAAAGAAAAATTAAAGATGAAGAGAGCTATAATAGGCCATTAGCATTACAACAAAGAGAATAAAAAGGTTTAGATCACCAGTGCTTTATATTTACAGTAGCTTGTAGCCTGAACTTGATATGTTTATCTGAACAAAGGCAGCAGAATTTTGACCCAACAGTTCAGTTGCAATAATAGAAATGATGAGAGTGCCGTTTTAAATTTAAACATGTTGTGCATCCTTTATTCAGAAATTATTCATTTCATTTAGAGTCAGGGAAAATGCTTGTATGGGCTACTGATCCTCAAGATAAACCATTAAAGCAAGATTTAAATCAGCTTAATGTGGTCATTCTATACATTAAAAACATGTATTTTAATAAATATGACTATTATATATATTATGCAACATCTATATGTATTAACATAAAACTGTAATGTTTTTACACTGATGTGCTTTACATTTAAATCATTAATACTTAAAAATTTAACTAAAATGCATTTTTGATTGTATTTAGCACACAACTGACAGTTCTGTCTATGAAGTTCATTTCTTTTGCACATTAGCAATATTAGTATTTTAGGTGAATTATAATTAAAATTTATTTCTTTAGCAATAATCAAGAATGGCGTATTTATTGGTTAGAAATAAAATATGTGATTTCAGTTTATTTATACTTTTTTCATACATGAAACTCATGACTAGAGTTTTATAGGGAAGAAACTGATTTAATTCTACAAGCAGAATACAAGCACAGGAGTTTCAGCAAGAATTTGAAGGACAAGTTTTTAAGAGAGAAACGTTTAAGCGGGTTTTACCAATCCAGAAATTTGTTGCATGTGATCATTTCTTAAGAGTAACATGGGAATCTCCCTGCAAAGGCTGTCTTGCTTTTGGATAGGTTTCTATTATATTCTAACTAACACACACAAACATACGCGCGCAAGAAGACAAAAGAATCAGTTTGCTTTTGGGACAGTAACAGACATAGCTGAAAAAGTTATCTTTCACACTAAATATCTTTTTGCTTTATCTTCTATTTTCCATTTACAGTAGATTTTACATAAGGTCTCTGTCCTTAAAAGAAAATGGGCATAAGGTTTCCTCACTGTATAAGCAATCTATACCTAGATTCATCTTCATGGGGACATACTCAGCTTCATGGGGATCCTAGAAAATTAGGCTCTTACTAGCCTACAGCATTGCATATTCCAGGAACCTTCTGTGCAGTTCTCTTGCTACATAGGAGTTCCCACAGAGATGATTTAAATATTGAGCCTGTTTGGTGTGTGAGACCTGTGGGTAATTTCCTTTAACATTAATGGGAGTTATTCATGCATCAGGAAAACATGTTTTCATGTTTTTAACTTTCAATTTGCTTTCACTCTCCAAGAAGAGTTTGGAGGGATTCTGTCTGTGTTGATGACTTAGCACTGAGAGAGGATTTTTTTTTCCTTAAAATTTGTTTTTTGTGATTTTTCCCTATGGAGCAGTGGAAAAGTCAAAAAAAAAAAAAAAAAAAAAGATTCTTCCTTGATGGATTTCCTCCTGGGCAAAGAAGGACTCGGGATCAGAGACCAGAACAGTAGCTCTCCGTACCTCTATTAGATTACTTCTTGCCTGTTCACTGACGTTTGCGGCATAATGGCTCAGCTCCAGGAGGAGTAGTTGTTAGAGCTCTCCAAGTCTGTGTGCTCAAAGTGGGCCTAACCCCCTTACAGCCCTGCTCTTCCATTTGCTTGACAAGTGCCAAAATACTAATATGCCAAACCCAGAAAGCACAATCATTGCCTGCCCCTTCGCAGAAGATGACAACAGGGAGAAACCCCCCAGTACCTAGTACCTCCCAGTTTCCATTGGTTCTCTGCACACTCAAGGGAAGAAAGAGGCCCCTATTTTGGGTAGGATGGATTGCCCTTTCTAATAGAAATACTTAGTACTTTGCACAGACTGTAATGGCCACTGTTCCACTTTCTAGAAAGTTTGTGCCAAACTTGCTCTGGGGGGTCTTCTTTATGACTCTCCAACTTTGGTATCATTTTTCAATCCTTTTAGTAAGTTGTTAATAAAAATACCAAATAATGTCGTGCTCATTTGCTGGTAAGTCCTTGTATTTAGAGACCCGTACATTAAATTTTTGATTAAGGTTTGAAACCCACCCAATTAAAATGTACTATGTTTATTTTGTAATATGTTAATTTTTAATGAAAATATTGTGTGAAATGTAGAAGGCTCAGTACTTACATCAGCATTATTACTTTTCCAATCGTACTTGCAGCTTCATCAAGAAAATATATCAAGTTAACTGTCATGACCTATTGTTGATGAATTCTTGGCTATAAGAAATAATCATATCACTCACCTTTGCTTTCGCCATTCTTTGACTTGAGAGGTCCAGCAGGTGTACCAGATTGCCTGTGCTACCTTTCTCACATTTTGTCACAGCATCAGCTTCCTTTCATTTTTCTGAAACTAGCCTACTGTTCCAAGTCCTGTTGAAAATCACCGTTAAGAATCCAGACAGCTACTCAAACAGCATTTTAAAACTCTCTGATGCAAGCTGTCCAGATCTATTGATTTAAAAATATTGAACTTAATAGCTGCTTTTTAACATTTCTTTGAGTTACTGTTGGAATAGAAAATATACCATCATTCTCACCATCTTTACTAGAACGTACCATGCCATCACAGCATATTGACTGTTCTTCACAGCCTGAAAGAGATACATTTAGAATAACTTCTACCTTTTGTGCCATATTGTAGACCATTCCATAGACATCCCCTATTTTTTAAAATAACCCAGGTCTCTACACATTCTTTTGTTCAAAATTTATTTTCAAAATCTCCTTTGTATCCTTAACTTTGGTGACTTGTAGTTTCCTTATGTTCTTTGCCAGTTTCTGCAGTTTTACGTCCTAATGTATATTCCTCGACATCCACTTCTTCTTTCTTTTCTTTATGATACACGTAATGCATATGATACATTAATTAATATTGTTATTATTACCATTGTCTAATTTAACCCTCTAAGTTTCTCTGACTTCTCAGCTGGGATGATTTTCATTTTCAGTGCATGATTCCAATTTTCTGAATATTTTATAAAAATTTCTTGAATAATAGCCATTGTTTTTATTCTTGCTTTTCTATATGGATTTTTCCTTCCAGATGATATGGTCAAAGCTGTTCTCAGCTCTGTGAAAGTGCTCTCATAAAGCAGAGAACTCACAGATACAAAACACACATGATCAAGTCATAATCACTTGAAGTTTTATACACACAGAGCAATGCAGTGCCACAAGAAGTTATCTGAGCTTACTCTAAACAAGCTAGTAGTGTAAGACCAACAGTGTGGTGGTTTGCAACACTATCACCTATTTTCACATTTTAATATTCAATGTTATCTTTTTTTAGGCAACAGCTATGTTATGAGCACCAGCACCTGCAAAACTTCAGGAGTTGATGCTGAATATTATGGCAAGGTACCAAACAAGCTGGTTTAGATGCAATTGCTTTGTGAAGAGGCAAATACTGATGAATATTAACTGGAGAGTGAGGGTGTAACACTCAAATCACATTTGTTTTGACATCTTTTACAATATATGGAGTCTTATGAGCAGAACCATGCAAACAGATTGTGAGTAAATAGCCATCATCTTATTTGTTGTTTATATGCATTGTAATGGACTTGAACTAGCATTAACATGCTCACTGCCCCACCACTGGGAAGTCACCTAATGAGTCTCTTCTGGCAAACGGATTGTCAACCCATTGCTCTTTGGAAAAGGATGATCCTTCGTCTTGCTGAGTTGCCTTCTCTCTCCTCTCGGGATTTTCTTCTCTTACTAGCATTTTCATAACTTGTTGTGCAAGTACCTTTTTTTCTGAATGTTTTATGATTTCCCTTCTTTGATAAAGCAGAACTACTAACTCATTAGTTGCTACTAATGAGTATGAACTCCACAGTCTCACCTCAGCGTTCTCCCTTTGTTTCTATTCTCTCATTTTGCATGGTTCTGTAGCCTATTTACTTTGTTGCTCACAGACTAAGGTAAAAGCTCATCATTAACTTCTTTCAGTAAAACTGGGCTCTGGAGCAGAAGTAAGTCTGCTCCTCTGTGCCTACAGGAGCTGAGACTATCTTCCTTAGTACAGAAAGAATCTAGTTTGCTCCCACGCTTTCCCATCTGAGAAACTCAGTAAGAGTCTGAAGATGCTGCTTCAACAAACAAAAGATACCTCCAACCTACTGATCAGCAGCATATGACCTCAGTGAAAGGCAGTAGTTCCCAGCTTCCCTGAGCTCTGAACTCCGTGATAAGCAAAATACCATGACTCAGTGGCATCTTGCTGGAAAGAGAAGCTGGGAGCTCAGAATCCGTGGAAGCGCTGTCTTTCCACCTCCCACACCCACTCACACACAAAGCGCTTGCATACGGCTGTGTTAGTGCAGCCCAACTGCACCAAGAAGTAACTCATATCAGCCCAATGGACTGCAGTAGTAATATGTGCACACTATCTCCATACCCCAAGCCAGACTCCACACAGCACTGCCTTCAGCAGTGTTTAAAACTCCCACAGCTTTTGAATTCTGTGATCATCTCCTCTCTAGCTGTCAGGAAGGCATCTTATACAGAATTTCCTAGTGACAGAGAAAACATTTTTGAATTAAGGATTATCTTCTATACAATTTAGGCACTATGAGGATGTCTTAATACTAGCAGAATGAGACTGCCAGTATCACTCAGACTGAAGTTTCCCATGACAATAGATCTTTTTTCTTGCACATTACAGATAAATGCTTGTAGAACCCATCAGCCTGTCCTCAAGTCTGCGGTCTACAACATTATGTCCAATTTCTGAGGATATTAGCTA
This sequence comes from Rhea pennata, assembly GCF_028389875.1. Lineage (NCBI taxonomy): Eukaryota > Metazoa > Chordata > Aves > Rheiformes > Rheidae > Rhea > Rhea pennata. Next base: position 11,115,027 of record NC_084666.1, on the reverse strand, counting down.
GTAAGGATTCATGAATTCTTTGCTTCTGAGCTGGCAGTGATTCAAACAGGCAATGTCATTTCTGACATAAAATACCACTTTACTTGCTTTTGTCTACTCATCCCTTCCTAAGTAGGTAATAGCAAGAGAGTTTAGCATTCCAGTCATGCAGATCTCATCTGGCTTTGGTTATACTCACAAAGCTGAATTTAAGCTTATAAATGCATTCTAATTCCTGTTATTACACAGGTCAGCTTTGGTATAAAGGACAATATTGACATACCCCAATGGGCTCCTTCTGCTTACTGAAGGCTCACCACACCATTTCACAGCCCACATAAGCAATACACAGAAAATATAAGAGGGCCCAAAAAGCAGCACTCAGGAATTGTCTCTTCTAAGCACTGACAGCTACGCCTACCCAAACACCCTATCTATTCCATTTGAAAGTGTTTTTTAATAGCCCATTCACACACATACTCACACAGTAGGTCACATAGATCACTGCACTGCATCATTTCAGATGACTGAAAGAGGTGGAGAAATCATTCATTCATGTAGCTGTTTGTACTTTCAGATTCCTTCCAGCTCCCGGTAGGTATACTCTGTGGCTTAATCAACCCTAAGGAGCAGGCGTACTTTGCTATTTTCTATGTGATCCTTATTCCTGGATACACATTGGAGCTTCTTCCTGACCGCATATCACGATAAGGGTGGAGTGGACCGCATCCTTCGATGTTCCTTGGTTTGCTCTGGGAGGAACCCAAAGCATGTGGACAGGAAGGGCACCCTCCTTGCTGGGCAAGTACCGCTTCCCAGCATAAACACAACTTGCTCTATGCTTGTCACATTCGTATTTGCTTCTACAGTCTGTGGTACCCACTTTCTTCTGATGACTGGACATGCTCTGTATAAAATCAAGCCAAAGCCAATCAATCCAGTCTCAGGATATTTATACACAGACCTAACAGTTTCCAGTACATACTTGTGTCAATGCATATTCTATTTTAAAAGAATGAAATGGTTCTACATTCCTGCTTTGAATTAACTCAGTAAGAAAAAAAAAAAAAACAAAAAAAAAAAAAAAAACCTCAACAACCACAAGGAGAAAAATGACCCAAAGGGTATTCATTGATGTTGTTAGGGAGGCATGTTAAGTTTCCTAGGAAACCAGCACTATTTCTCTTCAATTCAAACTTCATTAAACACCTTAAAAAGAAATTGCTCCTAGATATCATGAGACTTTATTTCCTCTCTATTTTTTTGTCCAAAATTCCTAGAGTTGGAAGAGAAAAACTCTGTAAAAATGCTGAAGGAATTTCCTGTCCGTGTTTTCTTTTTAACATTTGTATAGCCCAGGTTCCATGAATGAAGAATTTTTATTTCTAGCTATAGAAGTTGAATGAGGAAGCCTATGCTTATTAAATAACAAAACAAAGCAAAAACTACAAAAAAGAAGCTTAAAATGCTGACAGAAGCTGAATGTGAAATGTCCAAATCAAAGATGCTACTTTATAGCCTATGGACCTAGAAGACTATTATCTTGTACATAAAACATCCAACCAGTCACCCTAGAATTACTGGAGGCTTTTCTGTAATGTCAGAGTTGAATTACTTGACCAGGTTAACACAGAAGGAGTGAAGTCATAACACACTTCAATTTTATACATTTGTGCTTGGGAAGGAATGTGCCATTTATGCATCCCCCCATTACAACCCAGTTCTTTGCTAGGCAGGTCAAACTAGAGGTGAGCCGTCTTTGCTCCAGATGATAGTCTGATATTCAGACAAGTAGTTTGTTGGCTTGGCTGGAAAAAGATTACTTAATTTTAATAGAAAATGACTTACTCAGCTGGGGCCAGAATATTCTATTTGGTATGAATAATGACAGCACAGAGCAGAGATCTGTCTGAGCTCAGCCATGTGAGCATTGCTAGCTGTATACCACAGAAGGAGCAGTGACTGGCCATAGTGGAGACAGCGATTATGTCAGAGATTACCCTGTGTAATGGCTGGAGATATTGTGCCAGCTAACCTTCCTGAAGAGAGGTTAAGCAACTGTTCCTAAGAGCAATCCTCTTTATGTGAAGAATGCCATCAACTATGGCTTTGCTATAGCACACACACACACATACAATACACTCAGACGCTGACTGCAGAATAACCCTGTCGTTCCCTCCTAATTCTTGATTTGGTGGAGCGAACTTAAGCAACACCTCTGTGGGAGAGCATTTCTCAACAATTTCCTTCCCCTTTACTTAAACACCTGTTATTTAATACTCTGCTTACCTTTGATCTGTGTGCATGTGAAGATCAGAGTGCTTCTGGTAAACACAGTGAAAATACAGGAACTGTGTTTCAGTGTTGCTATTCAGTTTAGAAGCTCTATCTTGCAATATCTGTACACTTTTGGGGGGACAAATACTATTTCTCAATTTACCCAGAAAGCAAATCCTGCCATGAGGAAAGTTAAAGAATAAGAGGATACTCATTCTGTTATAAGAAGATTGATCCTTCACCCACTCCTCCTTCATTTAAGAGACTGTTTATTTTTCTAGGAGTCACTTAACTGTAGGATATTAAACATACGACATAGGCCAGATGTAGTGCTGTTCCAGGGAGTCAATGGGAAGAGTGATTAAATCCTCACAAAGATAAAAGTGTCATCAGTTCTGTGACTTGAATTGCTGAACTTGGCACAGAAGTAGAATCCATCACTCCTCCGTTAGATTCCCAGGCCTCTTAGGGGTTGTTACCAAAATTAACAATAGCCAACCCACCACACATCTATGCTATATATGTGAGTTCGGCTTAAAATCCTGCTCTTTTCTGAGCCTTAGCCATCTAACATTAAATTGTAGGAAAAATATTCTACCATTTAGGACTTACCACTCTGAACCTTTTTCTGGAGTACAGCATTGCTCTTGTTTCTTTAAAACCCAGAGAACTCAGATGAAAGTGGAGACTCTACAACTCCCTCACCTTTTCTTAGATTTGAACATCAGGAGGCTAGAGGACTAGATTCACTTCCCCCTTCTGCCTGATATAATGCAGTCTCACCTGCCTGAGAATGCTGTAAACTTTAGATTGTATTTCCAGATGCTGAGTTAAATAAAGAGCTTTCCTGTCCTGCCAGCTTTCCTGGGTGCTATGGTGCCATTTCCAGCATGCTACAGGGTTATTACTTAACAACCACATTTCACTTCTGTGTCTGAATCTGACCTTGGCCAACAAATATAACCCTTGGCCTTCCCTTGCATTTTCAGTGCCTGCTGGTCTTGCTCATGTATAGAATTCTGCTATTTTGAAAACATTCCTCAGGAAAGCAATTTTTTAAAATTTCCGTAGCAAGCTACTATTCTCCACAGACAGCTCCAATTTCCAGAAACATTGAGGCTAAATTTCTTTTCAACTCAGTGATGAGATCATCCCTAAAAGGTATAATGCATTAGCCGGTTCAAAGTGTATTTTGTTTCCAGTGCTATTTCTCGGGTTGCATTGAGCTGGTCATCTAGGGGAAGTATGCACTTTCTCTGTATGTTTCTCTGGGGAGATGGAACAGAGAGGATGGTCTACCGCTACAATCATGTTTTTCTGATGGTGTATTTTTTAAAAAAAATCATATTAATAAGCTGCTAAAATCAAAGCTAATCTCTGAAACCTGGCAGCTAACCACAGGCTGTCACCTACCTTTGGATCCAGAATATTCATCCAGTCTTTGATGAGAACAGTATTTTTCTTTCCTTCCAGGAGATAACTCAAATTATACCCAATGTATCTTTTTATATTTAGACCCCCTTACTCTCATTTTCAGTTTTTAGTAGTACTGTTTTAAAGTTAATTCTACTAGTCATTGTCCATCATTTTAAGCAGGTGAAGTAGAAACCCCTACCTTCAAGAAGAAAGTTGTCATATGCTATTGCTGTGAGTTACTCTGCTTAAATAATGGGCCAGGAAGCTAGAACTAGGCCTCTTTCCTTTTCCAGTTCTTCAGAGTTTTTTCTTTTCTGTCTAGTTCAGAGCACTTAATTATTTTAATATGATGACCATCAAGCTCATTAACTCCAATAAATTGGAATGAAATTTTCAAATATGGCCGGAAAGCATTTAATGTCTAAGATACTCTGTGGTAGTGAAGTATTTAACAACCTTTATCTTTCTTTTTCTTGGAGTTAAATTTTTTGCATCTAGATTATACCTCAAGAAAACAACTTGATTTTGAACGACATCATACCTTGTTAGCTTTAAATTCCTAGCACAACACGCTCTTCACAGTCTCGCCTAGGCTTTACAAACATTCCTCTGAGAGCCTCCTGAACCGCCTCGTCAGCCGTGTATCAGGTAACACTGCTCTCTCCCTGCTGTCCTTGACCCTCTGTTCTTCCAAACACAGCAATATACCGACTCCTCCAAAGGGCAATACTTCCTACTAAAGCACGGACAAAAGTAGTTCAGGCTTTTACTGTTAGTCTTCATGTTGCACAAGAATAGGAGTGCTCACAGCCAGTTTTCTTCTTTCAGCTGAGGAGAGATAACTGCTGAACTATAAACCAAGTCTGTTTTTTGCTCTCACCTCTATCTGAAACTCTTCAACTTTATATTAGTTAATCAAATACTCATTTGACCAGAGAGAAGATGTAAGCACACAGGTGATAAAACAGCATGATAGCCATAGCAAATTCTCTGCCCCAATTTCCTGCACAATTATGATTTTTTAAGTAAATTTGATGTAAAATAAAATAGCCATCAGAGCCAGGACTGAAATGCAGATCATCTTGTTCCTAGCAGAGTGCTACAGCCTTCCTCAGGAGAATCATAGGTTCTGCTTACATGGTAAGCTAAGCTCGAGATGAATTTGGCCCAGCAAATGTACTGAACCACTTCTGTGGTGTCTAAATCAAATATGGGTCTCGCCTGGGAGGCAGCAGACCTCAAAAATTCTTCTTCATCTGTGTGAAACAGACTCTGACTTAGAGTCTGACAAAGAACTGTTAGCCACTCCTACCCAGCAACAGTAGCGCCTTTCCTCCCAGAAGTGGAAAGGAATTGGGGAATATATGGTTTTGTCCCCTAGGAAGCAGATTCTGGTGTCAGCAGATCAGCAGTATAGACCAGTCTTTCCCAACTAACCAGCAACTTTGTTGCTGGAACTAGGACTGCACATCTGTCTATACAGCATATCAAATGCACTTTAAAGCCCTAGAAAGAGTCAGATTATTGGTTTTACCAATGTGCAGAGGAGGTAAATAGGGTTTGGGTTCTCTCTTGGGCCCAACGAATCTTTGCTTTGCCTGTCTAAAGAAGGACCACTTATTGAATTTTAGATTCAAAGACTGAATGAGGAAGGAGCCTCTAGGGGTCGTCTAAGCCAAGCCCTGGATCAAATAGGGCTAACTTCGAAATTAGATCTGATTACTCAGAGCCTGTTCAGTCAAGTTTTGGATATCTCCAAGGAGAGAGGTTCCACAGCCTCTGGGCAACCAGTACAGTGCTTACCCGCTCTCATGATTTTTTTTTTCTTTATTTCTATTTGGAATTTCCCTTGCTGCAACTTGTAACCATTGCCTCTTGTCTTTCTCCTGTACACCTCTGAGAAGCATATTCTCTGTACATCCCTGGTAAGTAGTGGCAGACTAAGTTAGAACCCACTCTTAGCTTTCTGTTTTTCAGGCTAAGCAAACCCAGTTGCCTCAACCTCTCCTTATTCTTCAATGAGACGTATGAAATTATCTGTCCTTTTCCTAGAACAATTTATAGCTTCCTGATTAGGGGTCTCACACAGAAAGCATAGATTTGATTCCCTGCAGGCAGAAGAGAGTGTAAGACTACAGCTTCTTACTGTAGAAAAATGCTATAGACACTAAACTGTTGGATGAAATCAGCTATTAGTGATATATAGAGACAATATCCAAAGCTTGCAATAACTGCTAAGGACACCTAACAGATCAGGTCTCTCAAGCAATATATGTGGAGCCATACCTAGTTTGTGTATCCCAGGATGGCTCAGGTGAAAGATAATTCACAGCTACTGTCAATGCTGAGGCATATGGGGCAGGTGCACAGGGCAAGTTTTAGGTGCAGGAGAAACTTGGATGTAAAAAACTTAGGTCTTAATTGACCTAGATGCTTCTAAGGTTAGGCAGCCACTGATTCAGGGGTTTGATGACTCAGATTTTGGAAGTAAGTATGTAAAACAGTCTCCAGCTCCAGCCTAACTGCGTAACCCTTTCGTGGTTCACAAGGGACGGTCTTTTTGTCGTTGTTGATGGACAAATTTTCTCTCAGAAAATGTGATTTCATTGAAATTATACATTTCAGTGTCAAATACTGATATAAAATTTCATGCAAGAGTTCTGCTTTTCAATTTTGTATGATATTAATGTAAATATTTTATTAATGTATTTATAATATATTTAACTATTTCTGTATTAGTGAAAGGAATTGTTTTAGGATTATCACAGGAATGGAATATTTCAAAACTGATATTTTTATGGAATTAAAATAAATGTCAAAATGCCAGAAATTCTCATGGGACAAGAATTTTGTTTGTTTTTTGACAGATGTAATTGCTTTCTGACAGATGTAATTGAAATCTCTCTGGTGAGATCAGTTTTTTACAGCACTGAATGCTCATTTTTTAGGAATTAGAGTTACAAAATGTGATTTATTGTCTAGAAGATAAAAAAAGTATGAAAGGAGAATTACTTAATTCAAATATTTGAATGTGTTCTTTAGAAAAAAACCCACTAGTTTATCACTTATTGCTATTACTAGTGGTTCAAAGTAGAAGCGTAAAGATAATGGGTTTAATAAAATTATGACCTTTTCAAATGCTTCTGGACCAATTTAAGAAAATATTTTACAGATCAATTAATTTAGTAATTTTTTTGTATAAAAAATGAATGCAATACTAGAGATTATTACAGAGTGCAACAACATTTGGGGTTGTCAGCTGCATTGTTCTGTGTCTAATCTTTCTACAGGCAGTTAGAACCTGTAAATATAATATACAGTGTGGGAATGGGTTTTTTGTGTATGTGTGAGAAATGAATATGCAGCATTGCAAGTCCTACTCACAACTCGTGCATTACACGAATTTCGTATTGCAAATTCTGCTTCCACAGGTTCCAGGTTGTGTAGGGAAAGGTTGGACTCCGTGTCACTGTAAATGCACTTAAAAAAAAAAAAAAAAAAAAAAGAAAAAAAAAAAAGAAAAAGAAAAGAAAAGAAAAGAAAAGAAAAGAAAAAAGGAGCGGCAAAATCTTCCTGATGCAAAAACAGGATAGTAAATTCCACAAGTATATTTGCCAAGGAAATTTAAGGGGTGTATTTTGTGTGTATATTCATTTTGATATGGATATATGGATAATATTCGTAATTTAGGTGGAGAAAACAAGATTTTGGCTTGTATATAGAGTGACTATATTTTGCAGATGTATCAAAAAGAAATCTTTCTTCTGCTTTTTGTCTGTTCCTCCCTCATTCTTGTCCCTGGGGGCCCCATAATGGCAGGACATGACAGAGATCTCAGGAATGGACAGAAGTTTTGGGTAGCTGAAGGATCACACGAGAAGCAGAGGGTGATGCTCAATAGTGCGAGAGAGCTCTAGCCTATACTCCTTGCTCATCCTTTGAAAATGATTCTGCTCCTCCTGCCCCAGTCTATCCTTGACAGTTCAGTGCTGGCAAAGCACTTTGTGTGGATGTGTCCCTTCCACGGCCACAGAGGTGATGAAGAATCTCTACAGTTGCAGGGGGAGCAGAGGGAGCCAGCAGATGTGTCTTTGTGTGGAGGAAGCGTGGGACAGACACATACCCAGTTGTACTCCTCCCCACTCATCCTCTGGGATGCTCTTATCCAGCCACATGTCAGTGGCTGAAAGCGGCAGCCCCTGGGGATGCTGTCAGCTGAGCTTCCCCACCTCGCCTGCATGATGTGCATGCTACTGTCAGAACAAATCTGGACCTCAAAATTCTCCTCTGATGGGAGGCTTTTGAATACGTGTCTCGATATTCTTTTTTGGAGGCTTTTGCTGCCCAATTTAAAATGCAAAATAATACACTCTGAAGCCACAAGGAATCATTTAAACTCATTTTGACCTTAGGTATCTGTTAAAAACTGCCAAGATCTCAGCAAAGTGAAGCTTGGATTCATAAGCAAAGGCCATGTTCTTTTGCCTGTTATTTTTGTATCTATGTCAAGAATAAGTTGCAACCAATTCTGTATTTCCCCAATCTGTTAGTAAAAACAGTGTGTTTGTTATTCTCTTTCTGTTAGGAGCAATCTTAGTAAGCTAGAATCTGTCTCCCTGTGGGGAATGAGTGAAATTTTCTTCAAGATCCAGTATCCACATTCTCCACAAGATCCCACAACACATTCTTCTGATTAAATGATTGCAACTGATGTATTGGCTTCTATGGTATCAGAAGGTTTGTTGTCATACTTCCTGTTTTTATCCTACAGTTGAGATGTATTTTTTATTTAATAGTCACGCTATTTACCTCTTGAAAAAACTTCATTAATTCAAGAAGAGACTCGAGTCAGATAGAAATAGAACTTCGTTTTTGACTTCCCAGAGCATTAGAAAATAACAGAAGAAAATCAATCTCTAGCAACGAGATTGGATTTTAAGGGGAGGAGGCAGAGAAAGGAGGAAAGAATGAAGCTTCTGAAACCATTAGAGGAGTTAAATGCATAGCTGGGTGGAGATCAGTCTCATGTTTATTTTAATCTTTTACTTAAAAAAATGTTAAAGTGAATGTATCGCTTATGGCAAGATTCAATTGACTAGACTGGAAATCTGAGTTCTTTGTTTAACTATAAGCAAGCTATAGCATGGACAATAGCCAGGCAACATTTTTATGCCCCTTTACTAGTGAATCTTTGCTTTGAGCAAAGCATTCCTGCCCTCCGGAGATAGTACTGTACTCAGAAGCCATTTCAAGCTAAGGTAGTGCAATACAATGCAAATGTGAACATTGGGCAAAATTACAGTGGTTCTCAAACCTCATCAACAGAGAGACAGAGATAGGTGTATGGAGTTGTTTCTTCAGTAGTGTTTTCTCTAGTATTATCCTACTGGAACAATTTGCAACTACACAGTGATTGTCCTTTAATATTGTTTGTCTAGTAGAACTTAAACCTGATCCTACTGCCTGCTGTTTTGTGTAAATACTTCAAAGTGTCACTTCTCCAGAGTGATTCCTACCCTCGGTAGGGAGGGTATGTTACGAACACATAACAGTTGAACACACAGGGAAACGGGAGTTCTACAGAAATGGTAGTATATATAAGGAAAGTAGATATTTAAAGGAAAGCAGGTATTTAAAGGAGTTAACTGCAGAGATATTTAGCCTACAGTCGACTAGTAGTGAGCAAAGCGTCATGGCAAGTATAAGTACATACAAGAAGTAGAAGTTCATATTCCACTTTTGCAGTCATTTGCCCCTTAGTGCCAAAGATGATCAAATTTAAATACCAGTAGGGTCAATAAGACCTCATTCTTGAGTTCCATATCAGTGATTATCAGACCAGACTCAGTCATTCCTGATCTGCAATTCACTAAAATTGCTAATTTAGAGATAAAAATCTGAAAGAAAATTTCTATCATTCTTCCTGGGGTAAGTACCTCTCCAGTGTCTAAACATCTGCAGAAATCCCTCCCAGGATTTCTCTATTCCCCCACCCCAAGATCTTCCCCTTATTGAACTTCACAGCTAGACAAGAGACTAGTTAAGTAGTTTAGCCCTCTCCATTGTGAGGGCTGAGCTATAGCAATTTTTGCCTTTCTTTCATGCTAAAGCATCCGATGCACTAAGAGAAACTATTTTGTTTGACTTGCGCAGAAGTGTTGGTTTGTATCCAAGATATTTCTACCTCTTACAATTTGCATTTTGTTGATTGAACTAATCATGGAACTCCACATCTGGTTTGGCATCCACATGCTGGTCAGGCTAGTTATTAACTGAGGAGCAAATCTGTAAACTCAGTACATGCATTGCTGTTGGTGTGTCTTCTGACAGAGGCATTTTATTAGGACATTTGTGACAGCAGGAAATGTGAAACTGTGGTTCCAGACTATTATAACTTATGATCAACTTTTTATGGTTGCTAGTCAAAGTGTATGGCTACCTGACTTTTTTTTTTTTTTTTTTTTTTTTTTTTTTTTTTTTTTCCAGATTTAACCTTTTTTCCTGACCTGGCTGCTACCTGTGACATTTGTTTTACCTCAGGGGGATTAGATGAATTCCAGAATGAAAGCAGTGACTCCACATTGCTTCTGTGCATCCTAGCAACTGTAAAATTAAATGAAGACTTTGAAATTCTTCCAAAGCTAATGCCAAGAGCTGGTATTTATTAAATGCTGTTGTGTAAATCTGACCTTCTGCAATATAATATAGATCTATAACTATAGCTTATATACACTCTCCAATTACAAGGATGTCATGTCTTGGAATGCACTGAAACTAGTAGTAACGTTACTGCATGAGACTGCAATGATCTATCCATCTGGTCAGGCTAGGTTCTTACGTACAGCCCACTGTATGAGTGGACCTCACACTAGCTACTTCCTCAAAATAAAATTCTTCACCTTTCATTTGAGTGTGACATAATTTGGAGCTTTCTATCCGTATGTTGGTGTGTGAATTATTCAGGATTTTAAAGCAATATGTACTTTGTATTCATTCATCTAATTCCTTAGCAATATTTCCTCAAACCATCACAGACTAATAGAAAAGCAGAAAGAAAGCGATTTTCAGACACTTCTTGATATGAAGCAGGCTCATCTCTGTCATTCCTGACCGACCTTCCCTCAACAGGGGAATATGCTCAGTTGTCATTATGTGCATCAGTCAATGATTTATGCTACCTGAGCTCAGACAAACAACTAAATCATATTGCTTTTCCTCTTGATAGATGAAAAAAAGCATGAAAAAAGAACACATGGGCACCGGACATACTGACAAGTAGACATGAATTGGCAAGCAGTGCAGAATAACTGCCAGTTCAGTCAAAGCCCAAGGTGTTGCTTACCCACCACACCAGTGGGAGAGACTCTATTGCTAACTTGTGCAACAAAGTGGAGGTGTATTCAGCAGCATGGCTGGTGTCCCTCACCAGAGCTGCAAGCAGCAGAGACATGATGGGCCTCATTAAGGGCTGACAGTCAAGGGGCAAACTCCGTCTGTACTCTGAGGGCCAGCCTTGAGACATCCCTGGTCACGCTCGCTCCACAGGTTTCATTACCAGAGCTGCTTAGGGCTCTCACACATGTCAAGTTTCTGTGACTCAGCTGCAGTGACTGAGTACTTGTACATCCTCAGCCACTGTCAAATGCAAAGGAAAACGTATTAGCTTAGGTCACAGTGAAATAGTTCTGTAATAGTGAATAGTAATAGTGAACGTTGGCGCCCGTGTCAGGTTATTCTTATCTATCTCAGCACTGAGAATAAAGCTAGACAGAATGTGTTAGCATCGTACCTTTGTTTTGCTGGTTAGACTTATCCTTCATCTATCTATCTACCTATAGGTGTATACATATGTGTGTATACGTCTGGAAGAAGCTAAGGTGTGACCTCTTGCAATACTCTAATTGCAGCAGTGGAGAAGCTTTTCACAGCTTGAGATTTCACTTGCCAGCCCTGCCACGGACTGCCCAGTGCCCGGCAGAACTCCAGCGTTCCGAGTGGGCAAAGCACCACATGTCCCGAGGATGAGTCTCCTAGAGCATTTCTGCAAACCCGCTTAAAATGCATCATTGGAAGTAAAAACTCATTTTCTCATTTTTTTCTGAGTCTATCTGGGCTATTTCAGGTACATGAAGGTACATTGTGGTCACCCTTTGCTGAAACCTAAACTAAATCTACTGGAGCTGAGCAGTGAATAACTCATCTTTCACTGGTGAAATTCACAATAAATCAAATGCTTACCAGGTCATTCATTTCACAAATGTGAATATGAAAGTCCCATCAATAAAACAGCCAGCATTATTTAAAAAAAAATATCCCTCTATTAGTTAGCCAAGAGCCATCCAGCCATTCAGAGATGTATTTCATTTGTGTTCTTGTTGCTCAGTTGACTCCTTACCTCATGCTCCATGCTTGAAAACATTTTCCACTGCATGATCTGATATTGTGTAATTTCCAAAAAACCCTGCAGGGGAAATGGATATATCTGATGTCCCCTGCCTGCACTTAAAAGTAAATTTACATTTTACAAATCATAGCAAGCTCATAATCCCTCAGTGTCCTTTGTAATGTCAGGTTGTCTCCCCAGCTTGTGTTAATGTGCGCTAATGAGGAACAGACAATAGGTATTTGGAAAGCCGATAAGCAGAGAGCGTGTCCTTCCAGTTCTTTTACAGTATGCTGTAAACATGCCTGAACTGTTTTGCTTGGTTGCAGTGCTGTGTTTTAAGGCAGCTCCTCCTTTTTTCTAAGGCTCTTGGCAGCAGCTCTGTAGAGGTCGTGAGATGATTGCTTGTGTATCAGGAACAAGGACAGTATTTCGAAGGGAGAAATTTCTGGTCGCTTAAGGAAGCAGGTGTGAGGAACATAGCCCGAAGAAAGCAGGGGAAACCTCAGGCCAGTCACTGGGACACAATGCAGTGGGAAAGACTAAGGTCAGGGTCAGTTCTAGTACAGGAGTGAAGGAAATTCGGGTGTAAGGGGGTTAGCAGGAAGTGCTGTGCAATGTCAGTGAAAGAGGCTGGGGTGTGGGATTGAGCTCACCCAGTTCACTCCCTCCAGGAGAGAGCGGAAGTGGTGGCCCAAGGCTGCAGCAGGCTAGTACCAACAACAACTGGGAGGTTTTGAGCCCCACACTGAGCATGCATTAGAGGAAAGGAGGGAGGGCTTTAAAGTGAAAACAGAAAATGTCTGAAAAATGTATTTTGCTTAGGAGAGGTGATATGCTAACCTGTATGTCACTTGCTCAGGACTGGGAAATGGCCTAAATTCTGTTCCCCAGTGATGTTCTCCTACCTAGTTGGATCCTGTTACCAATGGCTGGGACCAGTCTTCAGATGGCAGACTATTTTGAAGCACTGAGGAGAGATTGTTTTTACTGTGCTACCCCCTCCCTCCAGCTTTCATGGGGCATGTAAATGCAACAGTTTTCAGCGGTGTTCATCTACGGAGTGATGGTCTGGGTTAAACACCCTCTGCTAGCTCAGGATTCAAACCAGAAGTCTCTCCTCTAGGCAATGTGTTAATGAAGGAGTCTGTAGGCAGTTCAGGTAGGGAGAGCCTCCACCTCTCTGGCTGAAACATATTCTTTCAAGGAGAAAAGAGAATCCGAGAATGAGCAAGACTCTTGGACCTTAGAGGCTCTTTTCCTAGGACGGTCCTCATACTTCACATTAAGTGCACACTAAAGAGGAAACAAACAAAAAAAGAAAAAATGAAGACTCTGACCACCAGTGACTTCTTCAAATAGTGTCAGAGTAGGGCTATTCTAGCCGCCATCTGTGCAATTGTCAGCACTGGTGCTTGAGGGGAAGACTGTACCGAGCTGGTCAGACCAGGGCTTGCACTGAGGCAGAAATAGAAACACTAGTGTCATTCCAAGTTAAAAAAACAAGGTGTCCTGCAGGGCTTTGTGGCATCTGAGCAGGCATTTTGGAGGAGGAAAAGGAATCTTTGGAGCAGCCTGTGTTTGTGCTAAGAACAAAATGAAAGCAAATCCTCTTTTTCTCTCCCTTCAGCTAGACTCAAATTCATCCCTGGATGCTCGAAAGTTCTGATTCTTCTTTGATTAGCTCCTTGCTCCTTTTTACAGCCTTTAACAACATGCAGCTTATTTCCCTTTTGCGCAAAGTCACATGCTTCTTTTCAGTCTTATTACTTAGTCTTAATCACTTGATCCTACACTCATTGAAGTCATTGGAAATGTTCCCATTGGGGACACAACAGCAACCCAGAGAGCCCCATACCCAGGCGCAAACAAGTGAATGCCATGGACCTCTCTACAGCTTGGCTGAGAATAGCAGTGCAAGATTCAAAAAAAAACCGCTGCTTGAACTTACATGCGTAAAGTCCAGTGAATTCACCTGTGATAGCAAATCACAGACAGATAACAGATAGATAACAAAATGTCTTGAACTTTCCTGGAGGAGAGAAAGTGGTGAGATTGATTTGACATAAAAGACTAGCTCTCATTATTATTTCATCGTTTGGCAGATCTCAGACATTTTAAGTGAATGAATTAATTCTGTGTTACACAGTATCCTTTGCAGGACCTGTGTTTAAAAAATTGAATAATGATTAAAAAAAAAAAAAGCTTTATGAAATCTCTTATGAAACACTCTTTGTGAATGCAAGTAGTTGTTTTGCTCTGGAAATTTCTTTTTTTTTTCAAGGTCCGGTAAGTTACCACAATTTGCAGTGCCAGCAGGGTGAAACTGGTAAATATGCAAATATGAGGTAAATTACCGAAATGTGTATAGTAGTTGCAGATAGCTGCAGAACTTATACCTGTTTCCTACCTAGATGATTTATTATGATCTTTTTTATTTAATGTGTTCTGTCTGTCTGTTGCAGGTATCTGAGAGGAACAAGAGGGCCTGGATTTAAAGGTTGTAAACCTCACACTCAGCTAATCCAGAGATCATTAATGTAATATCTCACAGGAATTAAATGACATTAACTGTGAGTTTTGTTTCATGAAACACCCATACTTTTCTTTTAGATTTGGAGTATAAGGGAAAATCTGATTTACCGAATGTGTTTGGGAAGTGCTATTGTTTTAGAGGTTTCTGAGCCTAAAGATTCTTACTCCCCTTGGTCAGAATTGATTCTACAATCATCTTCATAGCATGCTGCCCTAGTAACAAAATGCACCATGACTGACATGGCAAATCACTTATTTTAATAATATATTCGCAAGTTTGTGGAAAAAGACTGGTCTAGCAAACAACAGTAACACCACTAAAGAAATGGCTTCTGCATAATTGGACAGGTCACTGGTTTTGGCTAGTGGCTGAGAATCAGCAGTAGGACTAGAAAAGCAGTAACTTTCCAAATAACAGGAGCTGTGTGATTATTTGGAGGCTAATTCTGAGTGTATTATATATAAAATCTATTTATTATTCTATTCTATTATTATATAGAAAATCTGATCCCTATGGTGGCTGAAAAGCATCACGAGATGATGACTATTTTTTAATCCTACTTACAGCCGAGAGTCAGGAAGCTCTGTGAATGCCTGCATATCTCAGTTTGGGCACCACCTTGTAGACAGCTGTTTTTTCATATATCAGACTACCTTGAAACATTATGTCTTACCAGAGAATAAAACTACTAGACTTCAATGACAAAAATATATTTAAATTGACATTGATCTGGCCATTGGTGATACTTCATTTGGAAAGGAAAGGTGCTTAATGTGAAGGAGCAGACTCCTGAATGACTTGTAAACTTTTTGTCTGCAAAGATAAGTGGAGGAACTGATTGATACCAAACAGATAAACTATTCTGTGAAAAAATCAGCAAACACAGTTACAGAGTCCTAAGCACATTTTCCTTTATAAAAGAGGAAGTTGGAAAGTGCCAGATGAGAATGTCCCCTTGCAAAGACACCTAGAAAACCAAGAAAGAGCAGCTGCTTTGTCAAAGCATTTTGGTAGGCTACTGCATTAGTTTGCAAATTGTAATCCAGAAAGACATGCTCAAGAGGGGAAAAAGAGGTAATTTAGACATTATAACAAAATGCTCCAGTTAGCATCCTGTTGGAAACTTAAATACTTTAATCTTCAGAGGACAGCAGTGACTTTGTTTCCATGTCACAGTTAGACTGAAGCTATGTGGTAGGGAACTGCAAATTGAGTGTAGAAAACATGGGGAATTGATGAGGTAAAGGAGAGAGGATGGTTTGTATACTTTTTCGTTTTTAAAGCATCTTGGTTAAGGGAGTCAGTAGGGGTGGGAACCTGCTTACAGATGAAGCTGACACCTGACATTTCAGTTTAATCTAAATTAATCTAGATAGACTAACTAGAGTCTAAATATGGAGCTAAATCTTATCCAAGTTACTGGCTATCCAGGCGAGGAATGACTTCAGAGCTTAAAATTGTCAGAGTTAGAAGATTAGGACAATGCTGCTCATCAGTTTTAAAGGCAAAACATTTCATTTTGTGCCTCATCCAGGAACCCACAATCATATAATTCATAAATGAAAATACAGGCTTTAAGTATCATTTAGTAGATTAAGTGTTATTCAATTTATCATTCAATCCATTTTTTTATTTGTCAAACTAAAGATAAAGTGAACATTTAAAAATAATCTTGTGTGTGAGCAAGAGATTAAGACTAGTTAAGAGAAAGGAATTCTATTTTGCAAAAGAAATTATAGTTTCAAAAATAGTTTCTAATTTTTACTGAGACACAACAGGCATCTTTCAATATGTTTTGCAAAAATAAAATAGGACCCACCGAGGAAAAGAAAACAAGAAAAAAGAAAGGAAAGAAAAGCCAGCTCCTTCTGACTAGAACATTCTATTCCTGGATGTGTCCTATTGCAACAACAGTCTTTTTTTTTTTTTTTTTTTTTTTTTTTCATATGTGTGAAAATGAGATTAACAGTCAGACCTAGGAGGATTTATTACTCAAATCCCATTTTTTTGACAGCAAGTATTTCTTAATTTATGATCAAAGAAGCAGATGTCCTTATGCAACAACAGGTCTTTCATCTCTCTCTGATTCATATTGTAACATTTCTGCTTACCGTTTTAACTGATTGACTATTTTCAAGTTTCTTTTCTTAGGTCCCGTGACTATATGAAATTACTTTCCATTTATTTTTATGTATTAACATTTTTTTAATTTACTCATGTCTTCCTTTGTTTCCTGAGCTAGCTGTCTTCTCACCTCTTTGTTTTCAGAATGACCACTCTGCTGGCAACGAGAAGTTTCTCAGACTGTCAGTGCCTTTTGCCCATAATTTTGCCATACAGTGCAAAAAGTGCAAAGGTCCAACAGCAACATTTTTTTTATTTTGTTCGTTGTAACTGTTTCTGTGTAGATGAAGAAGTTCAACAAAAATACATTATTACAAAACATCATGCAATGTATAGACTACATAAGATTATCTAATGCATTAAAGATTTTTAAATCTTGTTAATAGACTTAAACTAGCAATAAACCATACAGAAACCATATGATTTCACATAGATTTCACAGTTGGAATATGCAATTTTATTTTTAGCAAACCCTGCAGCAGTGTTAGCTTATTACTTGCAGCTTCTCCTATCTGATTGTTCTCTCTTCTTCCTCCCTCTGGCACTACTTCTAGAAGTTTCATTCAGAGAAATTTTTTGGGTACTTGTCCAGCACAGGTTTTGGTTCTGATGAATCCATCTTTTCCCAGCAATTTTATTTCATCAAAAGATTCTGACAATCTTTGTTTTCATATATTTTTGAATGATTTGATGATATTCCCTTTGAAATTTCTGGTACATTTAGAATTTATGGCTTGCAATTATGAACAGAGTTAAATCACGTAACACTAATTTCCCCCTCCATTTCATTATTTAATAATATATACCTGAATGATGCTTTTCAGTAGATGGTCTCCGACTGAAAACTAGCTTGCTTCAAACTTAGTCTTAACATCTTTAACAGAAGCAGAAACATTGTTGTAGTTTCCAGCTGCTGGTCTGTCTCAAAACTAGGATGCTTCCCATAAAGGTTTTAATTCCTTACAGCCGAAGAAAGCTGCCAGTGAGTGGGCATGTTGTTTCGATTACATTAGTTTGTAGCTTTGCTTTTTGTTTGTTTGTTTGTTTGTTTGTTTTAAGATCACACCTGAGATCTGAAGCTTTGATATTCAAATAGTCGCTGTTGCTGTATCTAGAGATGTGAGCGTGTCTCTGTTGATTTTTGTAAGGAGACACTGACCTTAAATATTTTGCTTTTCTGCTTTTTTCCTCTTCAGGTCTTAAGACCACTTAAGACTATGGCCAAGGAGACACTGACCTTAAATATTTCGCTTTTCTGCTTTTTTCCTCTTCAGGTCTTAAGACCACTTAAGACTATGGCCAAGGAGACACTGACCTTAAATATTTCGCTTTTCTGCTTTTTTCCTCTTCAGGTCTTAAGACCACTTAAGACTATGGCCATTAAGGGCTGCTGGTACTGTGTGGTCACCTGCTGAAATCTTCCAACAAACCATTTTAAGAACCAAAGGAAAGTACTATAGTTATAACGAACTAAAGATAAACTTTGTGATTTTTGTCAGTGCTGCACATATTGGTGGTGTGTGCAAATGCAGTTGAATACCCTGAAGAGGAAGTAAGTGATCCGGAAGGCTGCTCTTGAGCAACATGCTACTCAGATACACCTAACAGCAACTTATTTAACTTCTTTATTTGCACTGACTTTTTAAGTAGCAGTTTGACTTCAGAGGGCAAAAAATAGCTCTAGGTAGAAGTGATTAAAAAGTCTACATAGGTCATAGAAATAGCTTAGTGAAGTAGATAGTGTTGGAGAAAGAGAGACTATTGAGATGAAAATACAGAATCAACTGGAAAACCCTAATATTTCTATTATTCAGCCTCCACTAGATTCAGATTTATTTCTTAATATGCACAGATTACTGTGGAATACTATGTTTTTAGTTTTTTTCTGTACACCTTGTGTTACCTACTCAGAAGATTCCCATAATGATTTTCTGTTTTCAGATTTTCCTCTACTTTGGTGAGATTGTTAATGGCTTGGTCTGGTCTGTAACTGTCCTCTGGTTACATTTAGAATGAATAATGGGCTTCTACGTTTTGTAAGAAACTCCTAGATATCCATTTATATCTCAACATATTAGCCACAGTAATTACTGAGGCTGTTTTTATGTCATTTTTGATCTTTTGGGTAAATCTTTGCCAGCACGCTTCATAACTAAAATTATATTCAAATTTGTGTTCAGCCTGACTGCTATCTTTTTTTCTACATTTGTGTTGACTTACTTTATAAAAACACAAAACTTCTGTATCATATCTGGAACAGATGATGACTTAAAAAATAAAGGTCAACTTCTTTGGCACAGTTTTGTGTGGCACAATTTTTCCACCAAATAAATCATGGAGTTATTGCAGAATTGTTACTTCTATTATTTAATCTCAGAATATCATAAATTTGCATGATAGTTCCTTTTGTGTATGTGTGTGGTTTTTTTGCTTTGTTATGACCAGCTGCAGGGTTAGCAATTTGTGATGCACCATGTGAAAGGTCCTGATCTAATGCCCACTGAAGTCAATTGAAATGGTCTCAGTTGAGATCAGTGAGTCCCTGGATCAAGCTCTAAAAAGTAGTTTTACTTCCATCACATCTACTGTACCTTTTTAATGCTTACCTGTCTGTCCAGAGAACCTTCTTTACTATACTGCTGCCAAAAATGCAGCTGACCTTTCTTTCTATCATTCCACTGGGATTAGTTCAGACCAAGTATATCATGGTTTTAGTCTTCATTAATTCAGGGCAGTTAGGCAGAATAACTGAACTCACATTGGTCTAGCAGGTCCAAAATTAGAGAAAGTGAACTGCCTGCATCAGTGACAGTCACTAACAGAGATGTAAAGAGTGATATTTACCTAACTGAGCTTGAGGATCTACAGCCACGGGTGTCTGCACAGATCTATGCCTGCATAGTAAGCCTGTTTAGACCTCCTTCGTAGTCACTGCGTATCTAGTTAACAAGGCCAGTAGGAGCCAGAAAGCAGTTCATGTCATTCAAAAACAGATACCAGCATTTAGCCAGATGAATCACACCCAGACACTATTAACCTCATGCACTTATTGACTGTGATGCCAGCTTAATCATCTGCCTCAGACGTAGACACCTCCATTGTCAGTGTATAGAGCTAAGCAGGACCAAGCCTACCTGGGTTGCTTCAGTCAGCATTGCCTTGCAGTCCCTTGCCTCTGAAGTGTTTGAGGAAATAATTAAGAGAACTTCAAGGTCTGATGGCTCTGCACTATGCAAACTCTATGGTTTCTAAAACTGATACTTTCTTCTCTTTGACCAATGATGGGTGCATTTCTTGGATTTCAAAGATGATATTCTTGGGCTTTTGCTGCACAAATGAGAGACAGTGATGATGTGCAGATC
Source organism: Rhea pennata (assembly GCF_028389875.1). NCBI lineage: Eukaryota > Metazoa > Chordata > Aves > Rheiformes > Rheidae > Rhea > Rhea pennata. Next base: position 11,094,950 of record NC_084666.1, on the reverse strand, counting down.
CCTTTTGCAGAAGAGAATTTCTGTGTATCACATAGAGGCAGAGAGGACATAACTCAGCTGTGGCTTTTGCGGTTCATCAGTTCTCAGTCTGCTCAGGCACAGCAAGATACCATCATGCTTGAATAATTTAGAGATATCCTTGGATTACCCTAACTTTCTTTAACTCAGAGCTCAGATAGGTCCGAGTAGCTTTCTAACTTGGGCTTTGTGGTACTGCTTACTGCAAATGCATAAACCAATCTCACCAAGCAAGGTCTACCTTGAAGGTTGACCCTCATACCTGTTCCCCAAAACCAGCTTTCATATGAAGAATATTATTTTCCACTTTTTGTATTGCTGTAGAATCTAGTATTTCTAGTCCTAAACGTTACCCTCTTTGAGCTAGACATTGTCCAGTCTCAGAACAAAGGACGATTTCTGTCCTTAAGGTGCTTACAAGCAGACTATAAAAGAGAAGACAGAATTAAAGCAGACAAGTACTCAAAAGGAGGACAAATTATAAATGAAATCTCTTATAACAGAAGGGAAGAAATGATGCAATGGACAGGGAATGTGAACCTCTGCATAGGCAGATCACTGATCTTTAGCTTGGATGGATCAAGCCAATGATTCGATGAGATCATTTTATAAGAAAACGATGGACTTACAACCCTTGTAAGACAACTAAAAGGAAATATTTTTATGAGGAAACAGATGGCAGAAAAAAGAATGTTGTTAGCTAGCTTGACTGTTTCTCTTGATTGGCTTAATATAAATGGGGCTTAGCTTGTCTCTAAAAGCTGGTAGATTTTGCATCTGTCTTAAAAAGAAACAACAGTTCAAAACCAGAGCAAATATAACACTAGTATAAATGCAATTTGTCATCTAGTGTTTAGCTCTAGGCATACACTATTTTACTTCACTAGCAGTTTGAACTCCAAAACCTTTTCAAAAGAATATTTATTTTACAGACTGATTTATTTTTATAGATATTAACAGAAGAATTATAGCTATGTGGCAACACTATTAGATATCATTGCAAACAATAAACTGCCTACCTTCTTAAGGTATTCACAAGGTCTAGCACAGTTTAATGAAAAAATTATTTCAGCAAATTATGTGTCAGACACTATTACTTCATTGTTAGAAGGGAAAGGTAAACTGAATAAGATCAATACTAATTGCAGAGAAAGAAGTTCACATGACACCTTGTAAAGAGAGAAATGTCCCACTTGCATTTCATCAAGATGCTTATTTTATTTGAGATAAAACTCGATTACAAGTTTTCAATATGTTACAATATGTTTATTTCCTGTTTCCACAATGTATTTTATTAGCTAAGACAATTAGTTTTACAAGCTCAGACACTTGTGTGTCTTGTTTTGGCTAGTTTAAAAACTTCCTTTCATTGCTAACTGCTGATGCCTTCTTCCTTCTGCAGCCATTTCTTTTCAAAAAAGTGGTCTCTCCAGAAAGTTATTACTTCCTAAACTAAGGTTCAGAGGGTTTTCTCTGTTTCAGCACATACAGAAATGTGAGACAGCTTTGGAGGAAGCTAAACTGCATGAGGGTTAGTGTGGAGTAGCTAGTATTTTGTAAATTCATTCTCGGCCTACTAACCATTTCTTGCAAGTAATCTCTAACTTTCCTTATTTGGCAACTACAAGATTTACTGTAATAACTGACCCAATTGTTTTCCTGTCAACAAAATCTGTATTATTTTTGCAACCACTGTCTTTTTAAATCTCTACTTTGTGGATCAAATGAGTGGAAAAGAATCAAAACAATTTTTTAAATTTTTCTTCCATATGAATTCAAATACTTTTACGAATACTACTATCTGTTAAAGGAAAAAAGCCTCAACTTTTTGACACACATAAACTTGGAGATATATAAAGCTCAACTAACCATGAAAATGAAAGATGAGAGGTCTTTGTCTGATGTGTGAGGGTGAGGAAAGGAATCTGAAGTCAGATGATAAATTAATTACAAAATCTCTACTCATATAGGTGAAAAAATCCCCATTTTATGTGACATTGACATTAAGTTAGTAAAGTCAGGCCATGTATGAGTTCCCTTCATGGCATGTTCTTTAGCATGGGAGGGAGAGAGTCTTCTGGGACCAGCTACAAGAAGACAGTTCATCTGTGTATCCATTCTCTGTTAACCATTCCCTACTAGTCAAATGGTGTAAGTTAGAAAAGCCATGAAGACATCACAGAATCACAGAATGATTGAGGTTGGAAGGGACCTCTATAGATTGTCTAGTCCAACCTTCCTGCTCAAGCAAGGTCACCTAGAGCATTTTGTACAGGATCACATCCAGGTGAATTTTGAAAAAGATGGGATATTCATATTCAGATGGAATTCCTCATATTCAGATGGAACTGTCTAGGGGCTGACCTAGGGGCAGCTCCACAGAGAAATATCTGGGAATCCTGGCAGACAACAAGTTAACTATGTGTCAGCAATGTACCCTTGTAGCCAATGCTATCCTGGGTTGCATTAGGAGGAGCATTACCAGCAGGCTGAGGAAGGTGATCTTTCCCCTCTACTCAGCCTTGGTGAGGCTGCATCTGGAATACTGTGTCCAGCTTGGGGCTCCTCAGTATAAGAGACATGGAGCTACTGCAGTGAGTCCAGCAAACGGCTATGAAGATGATGAAGGAACTGGAACATCTCTCTAATGAAGAAAGGCTGAGAGAGCTCAGCCTGTTCAGCCTGGAGAAGAGAAGGCTGAGGGGGGATCTTATCAATGTGTATAAGTACCTGAAGGGAGGGTATAGAGAGGATGGGTCCAGAGTCTTTTCAGTGGTACTCAGGACAAGAGCAACAGGCACAAACTGAAAAAGGAAATTCCATCTGAACATGAGGAAAAACTTCTTTACTATGAGGGTGACGGAGCACTGGAACAGGTTGCCCAGAGAGGTTATGGAGTCTCCTTCCTTAGAGATATTCAAAAGTTATCTGGACACAATCCTGTGCAATGTGCTCTAGGTGACCCTGCTTGAACAGGGGGTTTGCAGAGGTCCCTTCCAACCTCAGCCATTCTGTCATTCTGTGATTCTCCAACAGGAGAGATGTGCAGATAGGGGAACCTGCACTGCCAGAAGAGGGGAGTGCCTATGACCCACACATCCTTGGGAAGGTGTGAAAGTAATTGCATGTGCATGTGTGCACGCATGCATGTGTCATTAGGACTTCTTGGGATATTAGAGAAATTTGTAGGTGTTTATCAAATTTTGTGTGTGTAGCATTGTGGTTTATCTGTTATATTATTAATATTGATCCTGAATATATAGTCCATTTATTTCCAATTAATGATGAGTCTTTAATAAATTGATAAAGTTCTTTGGTCCTGATTTGGGTCAGACTATGTGAACTGAGTAGTTTTTGCCTATGAGAGATTTTTGAGGATATTCTTGGGCATCAAGTAACTGCAGCAGAGGTGATATGCACTGGCAGCACAAGTGGAAAAAGAAGATATTTTCTGGTGGTAGCAGGAAAGAGATAAAGGATCTTTGTACTAGTGTCATTTGCCTTCACTCTGCAACCTTTAGAGCTTATCTCTCTTTGTGGAGATGATTTGTAGAGAACTCCACAAGAGGAACATTTCTGATCACAGCTAGTTGTCTTCTTGCAGGCTTCTGGGAGTTGCACTGAAAATCATTTTGGAAGGAGGCAAATCTAGGCAGAAAACAGAAAACAGCACTGGGAGACATCAGATGCCTCATACTGTAATTTCAAAATGCAATGACAGATAATGGCTGCTTCTTGGGAAAATAGTAAGAAAGCCATAAGAGGACAAGCTACTCTGCATTAGCTCTGAGCAGATGCTAGAGCCTGTAAGTCTCAACTTCAGTGCCAGCCAAATTAGCAAAAAGCTGTAATAAAGAATAGAATTAATAAATATGAATTAATGTGATAGACCTGGAATGAGTCACAGGCATGCCTTGTAAAACTATCAGTGTTTCTTGAAGGTATCAAAGGAACCAGTCATAGTAAACCAGTCAATACAATACACCTGGGACTTTCAAAAAATTTTGACAATGCCTTTCACCAAAAAGGTGCTAAAGAGACTTTCTTTTCCCTCTTTTAACCAAAAGAATTGTTATCCCTATTTTTATCTCTATTCCATCATAACCATATATATTAGTAACAACACATTTGAGCAATTTAGTGAGATTACCTGTAGACTCTCTAATGGCATATGGTAGGACTTGTGATGCTCAGTGTATTCATAAAGATAAAGAGGTGAATACTGAGGCTACAAATTTTGCAGATGATAGGAAATTATTCAGGATAGTCAAGTCTAAAGCTAACTGTTCAGAGATGCAGGAAATTCATAATATTGAATGACTCAGTGATAGACTCCTGATAAATCAGGGCTGATAAATGGAAAGTAACGCACATGAGGGGACAGAGCTCCCTGAGCTTAATGATGGACATACAGGCACAGTATTACCACACAGAATTTGGAGTAATTTTGGACAGTTCTCTAAATATTTTAGCGGCAATATTTCTTTCAGCAAGGCATATACAGAGTACTACTGTGGCAGAGAGTTAAATGAGAGGCAGAGAGTCCTAAGAAAACTCACAAAACAGAATCCAGATGGGTAACTCATAACACGGCCACAGGACATTAACTATTTTGTAATGAACATTTAAATAAAAGAGAAAACAAGATTTGATACAAGTGAATTAGGACAGTATGTAAAAGTCACCCATGAAGTTTCCTACTTTCTCTGTTGTTGTCTCCAGTTACACCTTTCACTTTTGATTTAAATGCTCATTTAGTCATGTAATTACTTAGTGCAGTAGTGTACCGGGGAGGACAGCTGAACAGCTGCATTTAGATTTACTGCAAAGCAATAAGCAATATTACTGCTGAATATTCTTGGAAGGATTTGCCTTTCAACATATTCTTTAATTCTCCTCAAACTGCTTACTCGTTTACTTTTTACCAGCTCCACTGGTTGACCTAAAAATGCCATTTTGTGATGAACTATAAAAGCTGAAAAATATTAGGTTTGAGTTGTCTTTTTTTTTTTTTTTTTTTTTTTTTTGCCGCTTAAGAAAAAAATCTTTTCAATCCCAGAGTACAAAGTTTTCAGATAAGGACACTATATTCCATTATCCATGACATCTAGCATCTCATTTTTGCCTTATATATTCTTAACTGACTGTGTGTCCATTTTTTCCCATTTTTCTATTGTTGTTTCTGTTCCTATGGAGATGATATTGCAAGGACATATTCCAGCTTTAATATGTCTGAAGTAATCAAATATCTGCTTCTATGCTTGAAGAGCAGCACAGGTTTTTATTTTGTTTTGCTTGTTCTCTTTTCCTGCACAATATTACCACTAAATAGCATTACAGCATGGTACCAAGCTTTTTTTCTGTAGACAACCTTATGCACAAAATGTCCCTGAAAAAACTACAAAATTGTTATTCAGGTTGACAGATGTCAGACACTTTTCTGACACCAAAGCCTGTATCCCTCCATCTGCAGAAGCAGAGGTGTTTTTATTCCTTTTGGCCCTTATCCTTAGGGGAATACTTTGAAGGTTATCTACCTTCATAATTATTCTTACTATTGTAGTGAGTACTGGGCCAAATTTAAGTTAAACTACTTTAGCAATATTACAATCTCTTCTTCCACCATGGTCTCAAAATCTCACTGACTGAGTCTGAATTCCTGGATAAAGCAAGGACAACTGTGGAGCAGATTTAATGTCCTCAGCAGTTAAATCATTCCTACATGAGACTGTCCTTCCCATGCCTCACCCCCTCCTTCAGCTGTTAATCTCTTTCCAAGTTCGTGCAGCAAGTAGATCATGCAGTTTCAAAGTGCGGCAAAGCAGGACAGCCAGACAAAAGCCTCCCTTCCTACACAATGCTGGCTTAGCCCTAACGCACGGTTCATTTGTTCCTTGAAGAAAGGACAGCCAAATATAGATACACTCTTGATGTGGGCAGTGGCTCACTTTGGAGAACTGGCTGATGAAACCTTCACAGCACTTTGTCTACAGGCAGATTCTGGGGAGATATTTCTTGGGGTCCAACTCCCTAAGCTTTTAAAAATAGTACATAGAAGGTTTTTTTGTTTTTTATTTACACTTGTTGATGGGACATCCCATGGTGCCACACAGTTGCCCAGCAGGGAGGAAGTTTCAGACATGTTTTACAAATGCAGGAGTCAGTCCAGGCTACTCTTGTGGTGTCAGTCGCGTGAACAGGGTGGGAGGTCTCTAGCCTGTGCTCTTTCACTCACGTCCAAGCAATGTGAGGAAAGGAGCCCGACAGCAGAGCTGAAGGTCGGGAGCCAAGCGTTGCAGGTACTGCAGTAACTCGCCACCACAGTAGGTATTGCCAGCACCACAATCCTCCACTTGATTTACCAGCAGATGAACACTGAAACACAGACCTTTGGGTTCATTTCTCAGGTTTAACTCTAGGGTACTATTTTCCATTCATCATTATTCCCCAGTCCCTTCAACCCTGTCTGCTTTCACTCTTGTGCCTCCCTGGTCCCAACTCCAGCTCTGCCTTGCCATCCCTCATGTTGGATCTTCCCTTGCCCAATACAGTTGAGATTCAGTTAATCTCTAGGTATTGGTATGGGGGACTTAGGCAAGGTGAAAGTGTGAATGAGGAACCAATTGCACCCATTTGAAATGGAACATGCAAGACATGTAGTGGAAAACTTTTTTTTTTAATAGTAACTGAATATATACTAGTGCAAAGAAAAAGCTATTGTGCTGTGTCTCCAGAGCCCACTAGCATAAAACTAAATATGCAGAACAAATCAGGCATACATACTCAGAATCTATTTGACATAATACACCTTCTATTATCCTGGTTATATCCCCCAGAAATTGTTTTATTTTGAATATCAGGCAATCGGTTTCTTACAAAATTTAAATTAATTGCCTCTTCTAGACATCTGAGGTTTTTTAAAAATATGATGGCTTGGTTGACTAAAGTATGTGTTTCTTATTATCATTTTTAGAAAGGTTATAATGAAAAATGTTAGATAGGACTTCTTTCTTTGCCAAGGAAGCAATTGAATTAATTGAACATTTTTATGAGCCTATAATCTCATCTTTTCCATGTTCATGCAAAATAGTAAGTGAAAGGAATTTAACAAGTTAAATATTTTCTACACAAGTTACGTGTGTGTGCTAGACAATTGGACACTGAAAGAAAGCATAATCAAGTGGTTTTCCCTCATGCTTCAGATTTTGGAATTTGAAGAAGAAGATACAGACATTTTTGCTTCTCTAAATGAAGCTTTTAAAATTGACAGTATGCTGGTCCTGCAGGATTTCAATTATTTGGACACAAGCCGGTGCACATCAAAGTTTTAATTAGTCAATGTTTGTGAGAAGCTGCACAAAACAGAGAAAAGCTTTCCAAGGGGTAGAATAGGATTATTTCATAGTGCAATTTGTTTGACAGCTATTGTAGTATATTGATAATCTATACTATGTTGAGATTGGAATATCCTAGTAATATAGAGCCTGGAAAGCTCTTAAACCCTAGTAGAGAATAGCCAGACTTTTCTACCTTGCTTATAGCTGAGCATGTCAAACCTTCCAAGAGAACAGATGCTGGCAATCTTCTTGATAGAGTAAGATAAAAAAGAGCAGCTATGTTGCAGGTGCATAGGCTCTTCTGTTGTGCTGAGCTGGACCCGGAGCTATTCCTGAGTCCCTGGACACAGTCATTTCCCTTTCATGCTTTGATGTGTCTATGTCTGGGGTGGAGGACCTCGCACAATTTGAAGCCAGTCTCTGATCAGGCTGTGGGATGGGAGGAGATTCTGACAGGGCAGCACTGTGGTCTGTGCTGGTCACGGTGGTGTGACAGCACCCGCCTGGGAGGTGGTCTGGCCTTGGTCTCTGCTAGTGAGTCAGTTATGACTTTGAGATAGCTTGGGAATTTGACAGTGTGGTATCTTCCAGATTTTATTAAAGATGGCCTTTACCAGACTGTGGCACCTGTGTCAGGAGTAGAAACATGACAGGCTGGAGAACCCCTTAAGGTTTTCTGGTCACTTAGTTTTTTCCTTTATTCTCATTACTAGGCTCATCTCAAGGTAACTATTGTGCAAGATGGACCTGAAAATTAACATTGAGAAATTTCTTAACCGTATGTTCTTCTGGGTAACAACCTGTTCTGTGTCTTGGGAAAACATCCTGTACTCCATTCTACTGCAATGAAAAGACTAAAAGTCAATCAGCAACTCAATTTAACTTTCTTCTTTTCTTTGTATTTCTGAAATAATTTCTTCCACTACTGGTTCACAGATTCTTGTGTATAGAACCATAAAGAGATGTAGATCACACTGAAAATCTTGTTTGTGTCTTTGAAACGTCTTTAAACCTCAAGCTCAAGATATGATAGTACTTTTGCAGAGTAGCTTCATTCATTGTATTGCGTGCACTTTCAGTGTTTCAGGATACATGGTAGCTTTTTCTCTTCTCTTACTGAAACTGAGTATTTCTTGATCATATGGCATTTCTTTCTAGTCCGGGACAAAATATGGATATATCTAACACTTTTGAAACTAGGAAGATCTATAGTTAAGATGAAATTTTAACTATGGTTCAGAGAATAAGAACAAGTTTGCTTTGCCAGAAAAAACTAAATCATTTAGAATCTATTCCAACAATAGCTTTTCAAGACTGGTCACTAGGAAACCAACATACCAACATGGATGTAAGTGGCACATCACCAAAAAACCGCTCAAGAGCAAACCGTATAAACCATATAACTGCATAACACCGTAACAGCAACCAACAGATCTGTGATTTTCAGTGTTTAGAAACTACTTTTCTATTGCACTTGTAACTATATGTTTTGCAGTCCAACCTAATTATTTTTTTCTGAATGTTCTTCTTTGGGCCTGGCCTCCTTTCACTTGTACCAGTTATGCACTCCCTCAAGCTAAGTACCTTCACTGGAGTTCTGGCAAATTCACACTCTTGCAAAAAGGTGGAGGAATTAACTGTAATCTTTAAGGAGACTCCTAACAAAGAGCAGCGTGGTTTACTGTGCTGCCTTTTCTGCTATGCCAAGGTCAGTTTGAACCTTATTTGATCAAAAGTTTTAAAGACTCATTTGAAAAGTCATACATCTATTGCTCATGTTGTACCTCCATTTTCAAATTGTAGGGGACTAAGCAGCACCAGCACAGCATTTTTGTAAGGATGTGCAACTTATAAACAATCTTTACCCAGAACAACCGATCTTTCCTCTAACATCAGTGCTGTGTTTTTTTCTAGCTACAGCTCTTTTGCCTCTAATAATGTATTTATTATCACCATCACGAAAATATTTTCACTTGTCTTCATTTGGATATCTCACTCTTCATCCTTTCCACCCCTAATGTCTACATGCCAGTTGTACTGTATAATTAAAAATATTTAAATGTAAACCATTCTTGTGTCACTAATATCGTTCTCCTTTAGAGACCCAGCAGAGAAAATGGAAAGCTTATTTTTCTGCTGCCAGCACTTGCATCAGAAAAGCTCTGCTGGTTGCTATAAAGCAATGCTTCTTAGATGCTTCTTATAAAAGAAGCATTCCAGGATGCCGCTTGAAGAAGAATAAGCCAGTTAAGAGAGGAAAATAAAAATAAAAATAGACTGCTCTCATCTTTTTGAGCCAAATATTTTGTACAATTTGAATTATTCAGCTAACTCCTATTCTTTCTATCATTATTGTATCTCTGAGTTTTTATTGTGCTGGGGAAAGAAAAGTCTAAAGTTTAACTGTACTGAGAGATGGGTTTTTCCATGTTTTCTACTGGAGCCTTAAACAGGAAGTATCAGAGCACCAGTATAAAATGCATCCCATTAAAATTTTCATGTTTTCCTTTTACACTAGCAAACTCTAACTGTTAAGAAAAACATCCACATAAAAATCTAAGACAATATAGAGGTCCAGCCATTAATGATTCAAATTCAAACATCATCTAAGGGATAAAATCTTTATGAGCTATTTCTTTGGTTTCTAGTCTGCTTATAAATTTTTGGTAAAGTTATTGGTTGTAACAACTATACACATCCATGCTTAATGAATAATAACATTCTATTCCATAAATAAAATGAATGCTAATAACAAGTAGTAGGACTAATGAATCTTCTTAAACAGTTGAGACTAGTGAGACAAATGGCACAAAAAAAAAATCTGATCTGGAGGAGGAAAAAAAAAGGAGAGATTAAGATTTTAAAATAAATTCACTGTCTGAGTTTCTTAAAAGTGTGCCATTCACTCAGTCAGACATAGCTGACAAATAGATCGCTGTTACTCCAGGTTATTGTGGATATGGGTGAAACTACAAAAAAAAATTCAAAGAGAATCCAAAAACTAGAGTAAATTTTGAACACTTCAACCTCAAGGATAAAAATACTAGTGTTTCTAGTGAGCCAAGACTTTGGTCCAGGAGAGGATGCACAAAATGTAAAGAAGACTTTGGGCAGTAAATAGGTAGTTATGAATCTGCTGTGAAAAAATGACACTGAGACACACAGCACATACTTTTCTAACCCAAATGTGACCAAGAAATTTAAAAATAACAGAGATCGAGTTTTAGGTACAGGATTTAGAAAAAAGTCAGTAGTAATACACTAACAGTCTTTATGAACAAATAATAATGCAGGTTAGTATAAGTGTTTAAAATAAAATAAACAATTACGGAAAGAAAATCAAATGATGATTAGTTTATCTTTTCTTGTCAAAACTTTCAGCATCTGAAGAGCTGAAATAAGAGAATAAATTTTCTGCAGTGAAACTGAGTAGTGAAAATAATCTTTACTTGAAGATTATATTAAGTTTGAAGTACAAGACGTAACACTTCCATAAATATGATCATTGTGGTTCATGGCTATGTCGGTGAAAAGGACAAATGGATGGTGAAGTTACCAGTTATCCACTTATTGATGCACTCTAATGAAGTACAAGCGTTTTCTGGTTAGAGCCAGGCTGTTTATTGTTGAGAACAGTTTTTAACAATATCCTAAATTTGACAAATCCAAAAACACCAATGATTTTATTTTTCTCACATTTCCATAAGTGTAGTAATTATTTTGATCAGCTGCCATTTAGAGAAAAAAATAATAACACACTGCCAACCCAATCCAGCAATCTAAATTTCACCCAGCTGAAAAGGGGATCAGACCAACAGTTACTGCAGATTTTTCTCGTGCTTATCTTGCTCATTTCTTCTGCATTTGATTTGTTGCAAAAGAGCTACCTCTGAGTTCAAACACAGATGCCTAAGTGTATCTTCTTTCTGCCCCAAATCTGCATTTGCACTTAAGAGAGGTAAATCTTTGCCTGAGCAAAGTTAAGATGGGTTCTATCAGTAGATAGATCATTTAAAATCTGAGGATACTCATTTTATATATTCATTCATCTGTAAGCATCTGCCTGCATCTTGCAAATGCAATTCAGATGAAAAATGTAAGGAAAATGTCTCCCATGTTGTTAGAATTTTAACTCCTCACAAACCTCTACCAAGCTGACTTCAGCTTCTGATTTCTTGCCAGCTCCAACCCTAGCAAAATAAAATTTTACAGTCTACAGAATTTGACACCAGGCTCTCACATCATTTCCCCAGTGTCTCTTCACTTCTGAAAGCTCAATATGTTAATAGAGGAGATAGCTTTCATGCAAACAAGTTCCTTTAAGGACCTGGAAGCAGGCATTTGCTCTTGCCTGTCACCGTCTGACACATTCCCTTTTTTTCTCCTATTATCATCTCGTCTTCTTCTCAAGAGTAAATGGTGTAATGCTACTGGGAGCTGCATATATGAACTCAAAATAGAGAGCTATTCTGCAGTGAATCCAATAAAGGATCCTCTGGAAAAGACCTATGATATGTTACTTTTTAACCACTCAATAAAGACTAATGAAGAATGGTATCACTGCTACCAAGCACTATCCTGTGGGGTCTTTTTAATGAAAGCATTTCTTCTTTTTGCTAAAGAAGAAATATTTTTTCACTATATTCTAGTGATGTGTATAGCTCCAGAACCTCATTGGCATAATTGCAGTTATGCTCCAAAAAAACTCTACCTCCTGAGGCTTAGCGACATTAGTGTCGCATACAATAATTACTTCCATCCATTGATACGTGAACAGATTCACTCTTTTCTATCACTTATGAATTGACTTTGAATCCCAATAGCATAAACTGGAACTATATGCATATATATTCAAAAACTGACTTCCAGAGTCCTTGAATACTGGAAAATTACCCTTATTTATGTTTGAGATCCTCTTGTCAGCCAGTCATTAGTGTTGTTATCCTTGACCAGGACTTAATCATTCAAAATAAAACAGCCACTTTCCAGCCACTCTGTACATTTCTGAGTGGAAATAAGTGAGTCCAGTCCCAAGGAATCAGCAGGATTCTGATTTATCAAGAGAATTACTAGCTGCCAACCTTCTAAAAACAAGGGTATCTCTGGGTCAGAAGATATACAAATATTTCAATAGCTGCCACTGTGTTGCCCTTAGTGTTCGTTTGTCACTGGAGTCCTGCCCTTAGTGAAGCAGGGTAAATGTTCAAACACTGCAATATGTCACAGCTAAGGACAATGTCATCCAGCTTTGAGATCCTAAAATAACAGGAAAATTCTCGGAATTGTTGTGTTTTGATTAAAATTTGTCACGTGCACACACGGATTGGCCAACTGGCTTGCGAGTTCCCCAAATCATGAATAGAGCTTCAAAAAATCTGGTGATATTTGTTAATTGTACTGTGGTGTGCACACACCCATGATCACACACTCACACACACAACACGTGAATTTTCTGTACGTATTGTTTATGTATATTGTGTACACATATACAGCACTGCAGATTTAATTTGATTTCTGCCTCTACAGTTGGCCTCCTTTTATTCCTGACGATATAAAATTCTCTGTACGTGCTGAATAAAGCTAGGTACTCTTGCAAAATTTTGTAAGGCTTCCCGCATTTCTGGCTCTATAAAAGCACAATGCTAAGGCATTTTGTAGTGTTTTGCTTACCCAAAGGGCTAGTGAAAGTGAAAAATAGATCTCCTTTCTTTCATCCCTACCAGAAATTTTGTCCTTGAGCTGAGAAATCTTTTCCAAATATTTCACTGAAACATTTGCAATTCTACAACAACGTTTTGGTACTAATAAATTTGCATCAAACCCCAGAATTTCCAGAGAAAATGCCTTTTTTTTTAGAATGATTTACACATAAGGGGCTGAAACCTACTGAAAGAAACAGAAAGATATTTAACAAAGACTTTTGACTAAGTGGTGAATGATTTGTCCCTAACAGCATTTGTTTTAAGACCAATTTGCATTTTCAGGTGCTAATTTTCTGAATCATTTCATCCTTCACTTCCGCATATTCTAGTCATAGGCAGATAATTGTAATTGCATACTTGGAGAGAAATCTGTTAAAATCCTGGTCAAGATGCAATAAAGATATGTTAACCCCTTTTAGTGCTGGTCACTTAATACAGCATACAAAAAAATTTTCCAAGAACAATGTTGCCTAAAAAGCAGCCTTTCTCTTCAAAATAGATTAGTGCTTTGCTCCGGTCAGCGCTGCTGCAACTTCTTCCACATTTGGCTAATGTGGAAGCCTTTTCACTTCTGTGCAATACTTTTGTCTCCCTATTTTTAGGGTTTATCGTGGTTCCCATTTGAGAATTTCAGTTCTTCAGATGAGATGAATATCTCACCACAAATAGCTTCCTTTTCTAATTTCCTTTTAAGATAAACAACTGAGCCATCAGTTACCTCCTAAAGAAAAGCATTACACAGAGCTGTTTAGCTTGTTGTCGTATTTTACTCCTCGTATATTTGTCTCTTGCTATCCCCCCCATGCTATCTCATCTATATTTGTATTTGCCTTTGAATTTTTTGCGAACCACAGAACCACCTTCCACATTCAAGTCATGAACTTTTCCAATAAAAAATGGAAGTAGAGAAGGGAAGAAAAGTCTCCAGAATTATTCTCTCACATAGAATAAGAGTGATTCATTGAAAATGTGTGCTTTTTTTTCCAGGAAAAAAAAAAAAAAAGTGAGAGCCCAGATAGTTTTGTGTGATCTTTTAGATTTAAAGTTTTTTTTAAAATTTAAAGTCATATCCTGATTTTTTGAACTAAATTAAACCTCTCACATCTTAGTCTTTCAGCAGGACAGCTGGATTGGAAATGAAGTAACATAAGAGAAGCTTTTCCCATAGCATTTCAGTCAGAATAGAGGGAAGAAGGAGTAGAAATTTGAAAGATAGTCAGCTGTTTCTGAGACTAATTGTAAAAATCCAGCAAGTTACATACTTTAGCCTCCGCAGAAGCATCTGGGTTTCTGTGAGCTGCCGAGAACAAGAGATGGTCTCTGAACCTGAAGGCGAACCGTATGAGATTCAGTCCTCATTAATAATCTCTCTCTTTGAGTATCATCTAGCTTTTATCTCTTTCTTTGTTATTATTTGTGAATTGGCCTGCAGCTTTTTATTTCACCTTAAATCCTCCTTTCGCTGCAACCTTTAAGCCTCGCAATGTCTTCTGCAAATCGTCAGGTGTGTATTCAGTGCACAGATGTAATTTCTAGACTTTCATTAAGCTTTCACAGGACTTCCATAGCTACATTTACCACTATGAAGATTAGCCCTTACATTCTGGTCACCAGACCTCCTACAGCAACAGATTGAAATTCTGCTGAAGTGATACCAAATGGCTCCAAATATTTGTTGGAAAAACTGTGGCTATAAGCAGACTGTGCTCTCCTCTGGTGTCCAGCTCTGGCTTGTAAAATGGCAGCACCAGGAATTGTCCACTGCAGAAACAAAGAGCAGCAAAGGACTACTCCAGAAGACTGGGGTTTTAGTGCCTTTAAACCTGCTCCAACTATCATTAAATTTCTCTGCCCCCTCCTAGCGGCAATTTCAGCTTTCACGGGATATGGAGACCATTTCATCACCTGGGTCAGGAATAAATGAACAAAAGATTATTTCATAAGTCTGAAAAATTAGTTTGGATGTCTCTCAACAGCACTCAGAATGGCTCAGCATCCCAGCTGCAGCATGTAACGAAGGGAGGGGAGAGCACGGACTGCCACTCAAGCTAATTTTTGAGGATGGAGCATGAATTTTATACAGGGGATATGGATGGCAAAAAGATTTAGGTAAAATACATCTCTATGAATTAAAAAAAGATAGATCTTTACAAAGGTGATCACATCTTCACCACATTTCTCTTCATTTCTGCACTTTATTCTTTCTTTTCCACATGGGGACCTGTTGTAATGAAATTTCAAAAATACGTATTGTGTACAGAAGAGCATGATTTTGTTGCTCACTTCGCTCTTCTGCAACAGGAGACCTATTTGTCCATCTGTTTAAAACCAAACTGCTGTTCACAGAGTTAGCTTGCCCATGGTCAAGAGCTGGTCTCTCTTCTAACTAAACCTACATTTTTTAAGGAAGCACATACTTGAATATCTGAATACACAGCAGAGGAGGGAGTACTGCCCATTTTACATTAATATAAAATCGTGGGATTTTATTCCTTAAAAAGTAAAGAACCTGAACAGTTGGTTGCTACTTCATTAAACCAAGATGTCATTTGCAAAGAAGGTTAGATTATTACAGGAATGTAACTCCTATCTGGTTACCAGCTGTTCATAATTGTTAAAGACTTTCTCAAACCTCCAGTCATTGAAGGCTGTCTTAAGCAGCAAGCAGAAAGTGTGTTGATTTTTCTTCTGAAGAAATAAAGCTCTGACAGGGATGGAAAGATTTACTCCACAGATGAATTTTCAAACAAAAGGAATGGTTTTCAAAGTTAAAACCAATACAGTAGTCAGAAATCTTTCTATATTCAAGAATGCAGAAACTATTTGATTCTAATCTTTTTAAGTTAGTTAATGTTACTGGTTCCTATCTAACTTTTGTTCAAGTTAAGGAAAACAGAACAGATCCATCAAAAGTTTCACCGACAATGTTAACAGATCTTCCAGGTGGGCTGGATTCAGTGCGATATGGTGGGATCTTGCCAGCTTATCTTCAGTCCTCAGCGCCTTCAGTTTTCACCATTCTTCCTTTTGTTAAATAAGAAACTGTCATTGCTGCTTTAAATTTTATGTCAGGGAGAACTTGTTGGTCTAAAAAACAGGAAATATTTTTAGTAATTTCTGAACAGATTGTTTTGAAACAAGTTATGAAACTCACATTCTAGTTTACTGGAACACAAGGGATTTTACTGTTGAAAGATTTCATTTAGCAATGTTTATGTTATTCTTCAAAGATATCTGTTTTTTCCTCTTAGATGAAAAGTGTGATATTTCCACTGAGTCTGAGAAATGGAAATTTTCTTTTTAGTAGCTTTGAAAGAAAAATAATTCCTATAGCATATTGTAATGCTTATTTATTTTCATTTGAACTTTCTTTTTTAATAGATATTAAACACTGCACAGTACTTTAGCTGGAGCAGTCTCATTCAGATATAGTTAGCAGTACTTCTAAAGATAACATTACTTTTATCAGATGAATATAAAGTTGTAACAAATTCCTATGGCTATGTGCACTTGAAATCAATTTTCTATTGGCTTCCAACATTTTTTTCTTTCTTTTTTTTTTTTTTTTTTTTGTTCTGACAAGTGTTTGTTTAAAGCATCCCTTCTTTCATCCAGGTTTTGATGGTCACATTCTATGTTTTTTTAAACATAAATTGGGATTAAGTGAAAGTAAATATCACTGAAGAAATCTTAATGAGACCAACTGAAAAAAAAAAAAAAAAAAGAGGGAATAAAACTGTCAGATAAAATACTTCAGCCAAGTTATTTGATTGCACATTAGGAGAAATGTGCCAAAGAATTTTTATAGGGATCTTGATTGTACTTAGATTTGCCAGCTCACCTAGCAGAGGTATTGCACAAGGAGCAGAACTGCATGGAGAAAGGTATCACTCAGCAAGGATTTCTAATTTTTCAAGTGTTAGTTGAATTCCAGTTCATAATTGAAGAACTTAAGTTGACTTTTTCCGTGAAAAGACATGAGGTCCCAGCTCCAAAGTGATCTTGGTGACTTTCCTCCTACAAAAGATCATGGGAGTCATGGGGTCTGCCTTGGGTCACAGACAGGACTTCTAGTATCCTCTGCAAGACAGGAAGGTGGCTGCAACGGTGCCAGGAGGATAAACAGGCAGAAACATCATCTCCATCTAAATTTTGCTGAAATGAAGTCATCTACATCAAACACGCCAGTCTTCATTATTTTTATTCTTTCAAGCCAGCTGTAGTAAGGTACTTCTGTAAGTACCAGGATACAGTGAAAAAGAAGAGGAACTTTAGAAAAATAGTAGAAATGTGGAAGGAAAAACCAGGAGGCTGTAGAAGTGGAGGGTGATTCGTGTCTTGGATTGATATGAACAATTTTCCATGGCTCTCACAAAGTATTCTTGTATCTCTGGATCATGGTGAGTTTTTCTTTCATAGTTGATACAGATATACATACATGTGTGTACATGCATACATATATATATATATATATATATATATACATACACACATGTATGTGGGTATATGCATACATGTATACACACACTTACATACCCATGCACACGCACACATGCAGATACAACTTTGAAGCTCCAGCACATCCCTTCCCTCTGCTCTTCCACCTAAACTTCATATATGTTGGAAGAACTTGGAGAATCAGAAGGATTAGATTTTTTTTTTTTTTTTTTTTTGTAAGAACAAAAAGATATTGGCAAAACATTTGTATGTGATGCAGAAGTTACCATGTGAAGATTTATAGCCAGTATTATGTACATCAGGCTACACAGTCAAAGTGATCCTTTCTGGCCTTGAAAACTATGAATCTATTGAAATGATCAACTAGCAGTTCCTGGGCTAATTTGTCTAAGATTGGATATCTGTCATGTTTTTGGAATTAATTGTCACTTTGATATTCAAAAAAGCTCTGAGAATATTTTCTGCAATCATAAAACTAACCCTTGTGGACTCTGAGCCTCATTACAGAGCTGACACCACTCTAAGGAATTTCTATCTTCTATTAGTTATTAAATAATTGAAAAGATGTGCATAGGATTACATTGGATACAACAGATAATTGAAGAAGAATAGAGGATGTGTACTGAGCAATTTGACAGTGACCTATACTTTGAATTATACTACTTATAAAGAAATCTTTCTCTGAAAAATGACAGATATTACTGACAGCCTTCAATGAACTAACCACACATAGCTATACTAGATCTTATGGACATCTGTGCTTGAAAAGTTTTTGACTCAGTGTGAGCAACAATATAATGTTTTCTGTTTTTCTATATAGTCATAAACATTCTTTTAAAAAAGCATTCTAAGCAAAATTAATTCAAAATAATCTGGAGGAGAGGCATTTTCTCAAAGACAGTCATCTGCCTTTGTTACATCTACAGATATAACAGTCATCTTTAGATAAATCTTTAAATGATGAAAATCAGTTTTATAATTTTTTTAAATTTATTTTCTTCTTCACCAATTTTTATTTGGCCTGAATAGGAAAAGCTCCAGGTTGACATTCATGGAATTGACATTCCGTTTCCAACAGAATGTATTTTCTTGTTTGGTTTCTATTTGTGGTCCAGGAGCAGAGTGACTGCAAACTTCCCGTCCAGTCCTACCAATTCTCCTCACGGCTGAACTGGTTGATTGAGCTCTCTAAATAGGAAAGCACTGGTGAGGGAGTTTTAACACCTGCTCAGGCATCATGAAAGACTGTTGAAGCCAGCTGAAAGATTCCTGGAAATTGCAAATGGACTTTGCAACAGAAACCTTCTTTTGTTCTTCCTCCACAAAGGATAGTACTTGGACAGCATTTTTTTTCACAGTAAGAAGTACGTACTGGAACTAGACTGCAACCTCATCCACACCCAGACTTCGAATCATCACAATATTTCACATGCCACAAAAATCAATGGGGAATTAGTAGGAGCTTAATATAGATCAAATTCCTCATCAAATGTGAGTCCAGGCCATGTCATCAGGCTGTAAACCACCCAGTCGTAGTTCCTAATGATGTAAGATAAATATTATTAGTTTGACATGATTTTGGAAGCATCATTTATCCGAAGCTTAGCAAAGAAAATGCCATTCTTGAATTTCATATCTGTGGTATATGAAGGCAGTATTCTGTGTTCAAAAATAACTTTCCCTGGTAAACACATTCTCTCCCTCAAAGCAAATAAAGTCTTCAAAATCAGTAGTTGGCAGTGGAAGAATTTGCTCCGTTCCAGACACAGCCCTGGGGTCTTAAAAGAACAAAGAGTAGAGGTTCTTGGTCCTTCACTATGATTTCCCCACAAAACAGTCTTCCTTCAACAATTTTAAACCATATTTCTCTCCTTGTGAGAAACTTTTATTCACTTTTATTCAATTATTATGTTTTCTAAGCCAGTTTGTCTGGCTTTAACGTTTGCATCTTTGGGGTTTAAAGCAAAAGAATAATTTATTTTGCAGAATAATTTTTATCATTCCTCAATTTTCTCTCCTTTTCCCTGTTAAGGCTAATATGATTCTGAGGTGCAGGGAATTGGATTAGTGGAAAAATCACTGATGGAACTCTCTCAGTTGATGTTTTTTGTGGGTCTTCTTTCAAATCTTTGTAGATATTTCGACATCATTTTTTTCCAGAATTCCTGTGTATCAACAACAAACAGAATAGGCATCTCTGTGTCAAAGTAAGCTTACTAACACCTCCAAAATACTGCAAGACAAGGCTTCAGAACAACTTTGGTTTGCTCTAAAGACATTTGCTCCTGTGAACCAATGACAGCTATTCAAAGGACAGATACACTATGAGATGATATAGAAAAGAGGACTTGGTTGGGTTGTTGGTGGAGACTATGATCTTGTCTTGCAAGCACTGAAGTATTTGAGCATTTTATTTCTGTGTGTTTCTACTAGGTTTTTCTTTTAGCTCTATCTTTAAATTGAATGTCAGTTTAGAGTTGATGAAAGATTACAGATTGTCAAACTGGAAGCAACCTCTCTTTGCCCCAGAAAGGGCTATTGGGAGGTAACAGCCTGATCCCTGTCAGCCTTGCAGACAGTGACACAGAGGGAACAAAGCCCCATTGCTTATCCTGCTACATGTTTCTGTGCCTCATTTCCAAAATGAGCATGACTGGGAGCTAAAGAAAGGATCAGCAAGGTTCTGCATTGAAGCATTTAATGGTGGCACCTGCTGTGAGAGAAACTGGCCAAGATAACAGAGTCTGAGTTAATTTCTTTCCTAGATGGCTCCAGGTGAACTGCTGTAGGGCAGGAGCATGTCAATATTTTTTCTTTCCAACTGGCAGACTAGCCAAAGTGTGGCAGGAAGCATGACAGAGAAAAGCAGAAATTTATGAACAATAAAAGATTAGGAAGAGGAGAAAACAGGAGTGTGAAGAAATCAAGAATGATTCTTGCAAAAACTTTTTGCCTTGCAACTGGTCTGGTGAACCAGGAGGTAGGCACAACTCTTTCACCTACTGTGTCAAAGTATGGAAATAATCTTGTTGTAATGACTTTGAAGCAGACACCTTTTACCCTCTGCAGGCAAAGTAGATATTGCACCATTTTTCACCACCAGAATTTTTCACCATTATTCACACCTCCAGCTTGATAGTGAAGCTCTGTGAATTGCTTGGAAAGCATGTCAGAGCCTGCTGATTTGTGAGATTTTGTTGATATAATCCAGCAATTCAAAGCCTGGCCAAGCTCTTTCTTCCCTTTAACAAAGAAAAATGATATTAATAATTGATTATATATTGTAATAATAATGGATGTCACATTGTCTCTAAAACTCACAGGGTTCAGAGGATAATAAGTAGAGTTCTCAAAAGACTTGAAAGATTTTGCTAGTGATTATAACCAGCAGAGAGATGGTTAAGGGAACAAAGGCTCCATCATCTGAATAAGGATTATTTAAATTGTAAAAGACTCAAACCTGAATGTTTCTGATTTGTTCGTGCTTATGTGTTTCCTTTCATGCATGTGTACTTCCCCTCCTGATCTTTAAAAAAGCATTGTTCACATGAATATGGAGTGGAAAGAGAAATTTCCTCGTTTGTCCAATAAGGATACAAAAACACAAGCCTATCCTGAAAAAGACTGACTCAATTATGCTTCACTATATTGTCTCAATGAATTATACAAAAGCCAGTACGAAGATTCAAACAGAAGGAGAATAAACAAAGTGCTGCCTCTATTTGATTATAAAATGGAAATGACCGTGAGGCATTTCCATTTAAATAAAACGTATCATCCCAGGAGGCATCTTCTAGAGTTAGTCACCTCATCCTGTCTCCAACACCCCCACAGGACAAAGGATTACGACAACTTTTCAGTCAAGGGTTCCCTTCGTTGACAGTACTTTGTTGCCACCACTAGAAATAATGCTGAAAGCTTTGCGATACCGAAGCAGTGAATGCTACACACAAGCTCTACCTCACTTTGCCTCCAAAGTCTTCTTAAACAAATCCTTTTGGAAGTGATAGTTAGTGCTTCTCCCTCTGGATTCCCTCAGGTGTTAAAAAACATCACGAGGTGTCAAGGGATCTTTCCAACTAACATTGGAAGGCAAAAACATTTTCCTAGGACGGTGTTTTGCATCCTCAGGTTACCTTTTCCTGGAATGCAGTCCAGCACCGCTGCTGTTTGCAGCTTTGCTAACAAGAATACATTCCCTAATTTTTAAAGTTCCACGTAGACAATGAAAAGTGCGGTCTTAATAAAAATATGGATCCCTAAAAGTTAACATATAACTCCTTATACTGGATAGGTGCATGAAGGAGATCCCGGGATTTCACACATGCTACAGACACTACACACCTCGGTGATTTTGGGGGAGCAGCACAGTGGGGAAATCAATCCACTCATTCAAATACCTGGAAAAAAATAGGAATACAACTGAAAATAAGGAATATTTTTCCATGAAGAAATCTAACATTTGGCTGATAAATGAGTAACGGAAAACTTGTATAAAAATGCAAGACTATTTAGGGAACAAAAGCTCAGAAAAGCTACTGCCCAGGAAATATCAAAACCATTGAATTTGACACTGATCTATGCCCCTACAAGCTACTGCCTTAGGACAGAAAAGGAATTTAAGAAAAAAAAGGGAAGTATTCTGCTAAGTCATGAATATTTTCTTGTTGATTTTATAAAATAAAACCTATTCAAAAGAATTTGAAGCATTAGAGTCCAGGCAATTTTTGATTTTTGTGATAGAATAGATGAATGGTAAAAATACCATACTTCCAGAAAGCATGGTGCTCAGCACTACAAAATCTTAATTCAATAACTTGCATCAATAGTGATCATTTGTGAGAACTGGAGCTTTGGAATGGCTTCATACACAACATATATCCCATGAATGAGTTCTATCAAACATATGTATTTTTATCATCAAATCATATTCTCTTTTAAATTTTGCATATTTTCTCTATAAATATTTCTCCATGATGAGCAATATTACTCTAGTTCTGTTTACAGATAATTTTAGCCGCAGTTTGATGTTGCTCAGCTCACTACCTCCTAGAAGCAGTAACATTTATAGGTGTCAAATGCTTTTTTTTGATCCTTACAGATCAGACCACTCAGACTCCATGATTCTATCAAAATGATACATTTAAAATACATACATGTAAATGTATGAATTGATCAGAAATTACACTTGACTGTTCAAAATGAATAGACGAGCTTAAATTTGGGTAATTTGCAATTACTTAGAAGTGTTTCTAGACTTGCATTTGGGATCCAGGATTTAACATCCTTGAAAATCTTATTTCTTAAATTTAGGCAACAAAACAGGAGGAAAAAAACCCTAATTGTTTCAAGGATTAAAAAAGATAATTGTCCAATATGTTTTCACAATGAATGAAGCTTATTTAAGTAACACAAATCTGTAAAAGCTTGAAGATAATCTACCAGTCTCAGTAAATGTTTTTTTACATTTATGGTAACTCCTTTCAGCAAAAAGTATCCATGTCCTGGGTTTTTAGCCCACAAGAGCTAAGCAGGTTGGATACTGCTGTGGTGGGTACCAGATGAGGAGTTATCAGGCTCTGTCTTTTGACACTGATGTTGATATTTTCAACATGTCCTTCAATGCTGTTCATTGTTTGTCTTCTACAAAAAGCCTCTTCCCTTATTGAAAATTAACAGTGTGCATGGGCTTCCTGCGTATAAGTGCCTTATAGTCGTGACTTAATCCACACCTTATTAGTTGATTCTGCTCCAAAGTTTTTAGTATCTCTTTATGATTCTTTTTTGCATAGTCACAGTCATCTCTCCCTTAAACTTTCCACAGAATCACAGAATGGTTGAGGTTCAAAGGGACCTCTGTAGATCATCTAGTCTAATCTCCCTGCTCAAGCAAGGTCACCTAGAGCATGTTAGACAGGGTTGTATCCAGGTGGGCATTGAAGATCTCCAGAGAAGGAGACTCCACAACCTCTCTGGGCAACCTGTGCCAGTGCTCCGTCACTCTCACAGTGGAGAAGTTTTTCCTTGTATTCAGGTGGAACTTCCTGTGGTTCAGTTTGTTCCCATTGCCTCTTGTACTATCTCTGAGCACCACTGAAAAGAGTCTGACCCCATATTCTTTACATCCTCCCTTAAGATATTTGTAGACACTGATAAGATCCCTTTTCAGACTCCCTTCTCCAGGCAAAACAGGCTCTGCTCTCGGAGCCTTTCCTCATAAGAGAGATGCTCCAGTTCTTCAATCATCTTTGTAGTCCTATTCTCGACTCTCTCCAGTAGCTCCATCTCTCTCTCATACTGGGGAGCCCAGAACTGGACATAGTACTCCAGATATGGCCTCATCTGGGCTGAGTAGTGCAGCAGGATCACCTCTCTTGACCTCCTGGCAACACCCTTCCTAATGCAAACCAGGATACCATTGGCCTTCTTGGCCACAAGAGCACATTACTGTCTCATGGTTAACTTGTCCACCAGGAGTCCAAGGTCCTTCTCTGCAGAGCTGCTCTCCAGCAGGTCAGCCCCCACCTTGTACTGGTGCATGGGGTTATTTCTCCCTAGGTGCAGGACTCTGCACTTGCCCTTGTTGAACCTCAGGAGGTTCCTCTCTGCCCAGCTCTCCAGCCTGTCCAGGGCTCTCTGAATGGCAGCACAGCCCTCGGGTGTGTCAGCCACTCCTCCCAGCTTGGTATCATCAGCAAACTTGCTGAGGAGGCACTCTGTCCCCTCATCCAGGTCATTGATGAAGAAGTTGAACAGGATGAGACCTAGTAGTGAGCCCTGGGGGATGCCACTAGCTACAGCCTCCAACTGGACTCCACACCACTGATGACGACCCTCTGAGCTCTGCCTCTCAGCCAGTTCTCAATCCACCTCACTGTCCACTCAGCTAACCCACACTTCCTGAGCTTGCCTACGAGGAAGTTATGGGAGATGGTGTCAAAAGCCCTGCTGAAGTCAAGGTAGACAACATCCACTGCTCTGCCCTCATCTACCCAGCCAGTTATTCCATCATACAAGGCTATCAGATTGGTTAAACAGGATTTCCCCTTGGGTGAATCCATGCTGACTGCTCCTGATCACCTTCTTTTCCTCCACCTGCTTAGAGATGACATGCAGGATGAATTGTTCCATCACCTTTCCAAGGATGGAGGCGAGGCTGATGGGCCTGTAGTTGTCTGGGTCCTCTTGCTTGCCCTTTTTGAAGACTGGAGTGACACTGGCTTTCTTTCAGTTTCCAGACACCTCTCCTGTTCTCCATGACCACTCAAAGATGATGGAACCACCTAGCAATGGTGGTTCCACACATGTACATCATCTTGTATAACATATGGCTAAGGACATTTGTCCCTCTAACATGTGTACTCTAAAGGTCAGAATGAACTACCTGTTTTTCAAGAAGTTCTGAGTTAGCCAGTGAGCTGAAGCACCAGCATGCAAAGAATGAAAGACTATAGAAACTGTTTATGAAATTCTGTAAGCAAAAAAAAAAAAAAAAAAAAAAAAAAAAAAAAAAAGAATTAAGCTGTTGCCAAACAATTATGAATGACAGATTCATTCCTAGTTACCAAAATCTGTTGACAGATGATGTTGCGGTAGCAAGTAATTGAACTTGAATTTAAAGTCTTGGATTTTAAAATGCTATGTAATACTTCTAATTAATTCAAAGCCTGGGATGGGAGTCAATAGGATATACCATTGTTCCTCACCAGTTTGAATTTCTAAGAACTGAATGCTCAGTAATACCTACTGTTTAAGTCTGCTTGTGTGTTCAGCTGTGCATTAACCACTTAGTGAATTTTGATGTTCCTCCAAGCACTCATATGTAGCTGCTCCCTAGTGTTCCTCTTGATGGGCACTTCAGGCACAAAGTCTCCTGTCCCACAGACTTCCTGAGTCCTTGTTCTTCTATACCATGCGAACATGACACTACTGTTTTCTGAGACTTTTTGTGAGCTTAAAAGCTTACTTTGGCTTTTGCTAAGGGTTACTAATGCTCATGAAAGCCTCTGTAAAAGCTGACATTTCTCTTTTGAGAGACCACGGTTATAAAATGTAAATACTGCCAATTGCATCTTACTGAATTGTGTGTTAGTGAGGTGACTACATTATTTTTATCCCATACCGTCTGTTCGATAGAAGTAACAAAAATATTAACTCAGTTTAAAATGTATTTTAAGATAATTAGTTTATAACAGGAACACTTAAACCTCTCAATGCACGATTTGATTTTACTTGTAGTTTTCCACTGTTGCAACTCTTTTCATATCTGTATGATCAATCACCCTATTTTACCTCTGCTTCAATAAGCAGCTGCCTGAAACACCATATGTTGTTTAACCTAGACACAGTTCTGTTTTGTTTAAAACCCTCTCTTCCTTTCTGTTTACTCATTTTTATCACATCTTTTCATTAGGGTATTTGGTTTTAAATAGGTCATGGTGTTATCTACTTTTCACAGCAGCATTTAACCATGTGATAGCTTCTTCAGTCCACCCCACGCATCCCTCTGACTTCTGTGTGCTTTACCTCCCGTCTTTATCCTGAGCAGCGTGATTACTGTTTGCAGACCACTGCAAAAGGTATCATCAAGAGCTTCTTAAGTGCTTTCTTTACTCCTCTATAGCATCTTAATGGATTGAATTTTCTACCAACTAGTTTATAGCCTTAGGCATTCTTCTCTACTCTTTTTTTTTTTGGAGGGGGAAGGAGGCAGTGGGCAGGGTTTGGTGAGGAGGCATTATTCTGCAACCCATTTTGCCATGTAAAAAGATTTCTTTTTCCCATTCTTTATTCCATTACCTCCTGTAAGTTTCCTTCATTTGATTTCAACAGATTTATTCTTTGCCATTTAATCTTCCTACTTTACAAATAATTCATCTGTAGGCATCATTATGCAGAGATTTTCCTAATCATATGCAAATACTATAATGACAGAAAAAATAACCCCCTAAACTACAGTAATTAGTAGACACCTTTGAATAACACTTTTATTCTAAGGAATAAATACTAAATCTTAAATTACTTTACACTTGAGGATGCATGCCTAGATACTGTGGTGGTGTTGTGGCTTAGCTCTTCTGCGAAGATCCAGGAGGACCTCCCCCGACCCCGTGCCTGTGAGCCACGTCCCAAAGGGCAGCAAAGGGCTGCTTTCAGTTATGAACATCCCTCCCCTGGGGAAAGCCCCTGGTGCATCCCTCTACGAACCTACTGCAATTCAGGATGGTGGGTCACCCCCCCGGGGGACTGAGGCAACAGCAGGTGGTTTCTCAATACCGAGCAGGTTGTGACCTCAGGAGATTTCCCTAGCGCCAGAATCATCTGCTGCATCCTTGTCTCAAAGCAAAAATGCTTTTAGGCATTGGCCAGTGTGTGCAAAAGTCGGTGAGAATGATATTGTTCATATTCTGCTTTTCTTTTGCATCAGTCAGCAATATATTGACAAAAAAAGATCTTTAGCTCTGCCACGATCCTCCTCCTAGCTGTACAATTCTTCTTGCACTTCCTTTATTCCCTCAAATATTCTATTTTTTGCCATTTACTTTCACAGACTTTTCCTGTAGTATCACCCAGCAGCATATATCATTGAGCTATTTTTTTTGATTTTATTTTTGTATTCATATTTTTTTTTCCAATTGTCAGAGGCCAGTTCTCTCTGACCAGGTTCTTTTAGATACTCCACACATACAGAGACCGCACTGTTTAATATAAAAGTTTATTTCTGAAGATACTTGAGGTTACACGGGATTTTTTGGGTTCTCTGTGCTCTTGGCCCTCTGAGCGTTCTTCCACTGAGGGCTGGGTTATTGGTCGATCACACAAATCTCACGTCCAAGCACTGAGAAGCCTGAGAAGCCAAAAGAATTCACAACAACAGACTGCATGAGACTGATATTAGTGGCAATTCCTCTTCGTGTCTAGTCAGAGATTTAGCAAAGGCTAAGTGTTCCCTCAGTGGAAAATCTCACAAAGAAGGTAACATGAAAATACAAACATGATTCCGTTTTAGGAGGGGAGAAGGAGAGAAAGGAATAAAGGAATGCAGTAAAAATCAAGTCAAATCCTAAAAAAAAAAAAAAAAAGAAAAAAAAGAAAAAAGTGTTTGCCAATCAAAATAAAGTTTTAATTTATTCTAGCACAGCCTTTGTGATGAATTATAAATGCAATGCACTGTGAAAGTATAATATGTAGTAATCTTAAATTATCGTCAGTATTACTAAAAGTGTCTCTGAGCTTCAGTATCTGGGCTGTCATAAGCCAATGAGAGGAAACACAGAGTTTGCTTTCTTTATGCCTTACATTGTAGAGGTTCTGCTTAGCCTATCATTTACCAATGGAAATGTATCTGACTTTGTTCCTAAGACTTGGAGGAGTAAAAATTATATCCTCTGTATTATATGTAACGGAATGTGATGTACAACAGTATAAATCAAGTATAATTGGTGCACTATGTCATACAAGAAGTGACAAGATACTTCTTCAGCTGCAAAAAAGATAAAGTATGATTGATGGCAGAAATTAATAATTGAGGAAAGTAGTTCACTGCAACGGATACAATGAACAGAGCAGTTTTCCAAATGGTTAGACAAGACTAATAAATGGGAAAAATATTTCCATAATTTGTGTTTGAGAAGCACAACCTCCTAAATAACAAACAAACAATAAACAAACAAACAAATAGAAGGATTCTAAGGACAAATACAGCCAAACTACAACAAAGACCATTCTAAATTGTATGTCCATGTCCTCCATGCATTCAAGAGAAAATACAGACAAGAAAAGTCATCTGTACTGGAGAACCGCAACTAGTGCAGCTCTGATCTGCAGCAGTCAATTTGTATTTCACTCTGCCAAGGCTCACAGCGTAGCATAGGGAATTGTTTTTCAAACTGAGAAACTTCATTTGAAAGTGTGGAGAGTTCTTTTTTTAAGGGTAAGATTGTGCCCTTCTGCACTTCTCTACATGAAACAAGACCTGAAAGTCACCTTTCTGGGTTTCAGCCCAGAATCTTGTGCAAAGACATATGTTAAAACAACCAACACTGCTCCACATAGCAACCAGCCTCTTCCCCCACTTTACGAAGGAAGTGCTGTGCCTCTTCTTCCTCACTCTTTCCCATGAACAAAACCTCCTGTCACTGCACAGGTCTTCAGGAGTGTGTTGGGTACCGGAGTGAGGAGAGGAAAGGAGCAGGCTGGCATGGGCATGTTTGGTAGCCCCAGCAGAATAAGGCATTGGGTATGGGTCTTGCCAGTGCTTAAATGAGGTTTACTCATCACTAGACACTTTTCTTTACATCCAGCCTGATCAGCTACAGTAAAAATAGAAGGAAAAGCATAGCTGTAAAAGAGATAAGGAAAATTTCATTGTATCCAGTTATTTAGAAGGGATTTTGTTTACTGTGCTTTGGTCTGTATGAGAATTCAGAATTGAACCATTTTATGCCCATTAGGCTGGCAAAAGCACAAGTATGTCCTCTTTCCCTCTCCCCAGCTACAGGAAACCGTCACACTTTCTTCTCTGCACAATCACCTGATCAACTAAGTGTTCAAAATAATGAATTACTAAAGAGCTAAGAAAAGCAAAGTCATTTCAAATATGGTGGCAGTAACCTCTTCCTATACTAATGTCTCATAGGTACCATTTTACATTTATATGTTCAATGTAAGCATGAAAGCAGTGCAGAATTATAAGTGATATCTAGAAATTATAAATAATATAATTATAAAATGTTTGTTCTTTAGTTTTAAGTAATTACATGAGCTGGAACACAACAGAAGCTTCAATTACTTTAACAGACTTTGGAAAAGACATTAAATGTATGTTTTAAAACTGAAAAAATATTCCATAAATAGAAATTTTAACTTTTCATTAGAAAGATATTGTAGGTGTTTTATACTTTTCTACTCCCCAGAAAGGATTACAAGATCCTCCTTTTTATGTAAAGTAAGTTGGTCACACATCACACATACACATTAGTAAGTTTGTGGGGGGAAAAAATCACTTCTACCTAAATGCTAGAAGAGTAAAGAGTAAGGCTGGATTCAGTCTACCAGAGATGTTTCCAGCTGTCATGAGTGGATGATCATTAACATGACATTTGGGCTTATTATTTATCTAGTAGGTGTCAATGTCCCTGTCAGGTGACACATCGGTCATGTGGAGCTGGTCCCTTAGTCTCTGCTCCCTGCATCCTCAAACACACTGTGGCTGCCACTACCTCAGACCCTGATGAGCCGTGGTAAGTTGGACCCACCCTCACAAGGTCCATACAGTCCACTAGAGGCCATGTTTCTTACACATAATTCTTTCAATATTACTTTTTAGCACTAGTCTTCTGAGATGGACAGTATTAGAAAAAAAAAAGTTACAATCCACGGAATGTGGAGGGCATGAGAAATACCCTGAATCATGCCCAAATTCAGAAAAACACCACTTTATAGGATAAATATATATGATGTTATCAGGCCTCAAGCTTAAAGTTAAGTTTATGCTTCAGTGATTGCAGTCAGGATGAATGGAATTTTCCATGGTTCAAGCAGTGTGCAGTTTATGTTGACATTGAATAAAGCCCTTTTTAAGGGAATACATCAGAGAAATTGTTCAAGAACATTTCATCATTATTTAAATATCATAACGACTGAACTGAATGTTTTCCATCTATACTCATAAGATCTGAGACACAGGTGCAGAGATTCATAACTAAATTTTCATTTTGTATTCAACTGCACGTGGACATTTTTTCCTAATGATTATTGTCAGTGTTTAAAATGCCATTGTAAATTAGACAAAACACAATTATTGCCTCAACTGTAATTTTATTATTGCGAACACTCCATTATTGCTATCTTCTTTTTAATTTTAAAAAGACATTATTATTTCAGTGCACTACCTATTTGCATATAATTTTGGAAGGCATCTATGTCATTTAAGACTTCAGAAAGAACTCAGAAGGCATGGGACATCTTAAAAGAAAAAGAAATTTGAAGAATGGAAAATAAATATAAATGGATTTAGACAAAACATAATGTGCATTCAGAATGCTGTATGGCATGACAAAAAACCCAGAGAGGTTGTGGAGTCTCCTTCTCTGGAGATCTTCAAGGCCTGCCTGGATGCAACCCTCTCTAACATGCTCCAGGTGACCCTGCTTGAGCAGGGGGTTGGACTAGATGATCTCCAGAGGTCCCTTCCAACCTTACCGATTCTATGATTCTATGAAACCAAGATGTTATAGTTGCAATAGTGTATGAGCAATATGTATCTTATTTCTGAAATGGGCATGGTATGCTAAAGTCAGATTAAATCCAGCCCACACAGCATTTTCTTTAAGCCAGCACCTTCACTGTAGTGACCATCCCTGCCATGGTCTCATAGGAAGCAGGCAAAGGGCTGGGACTGGGACATGCTGCTTGCTGCACCCACACAGAGCAGAGATGCAGCCAGAGCCGCCCCGTGCATCTTTTCTCCTTGTAACTTTCTTAGTACCTGCCCCTCTCCTCCTCTCCTCCATAGACACTGGACAAGGCTGTGCAGCTCAATAGGAGGCCTACGACAGCTGAGCCATACCAGATTGTGCACAGTTTCTCTTTCACTTACAGGTATGAAGAAATCCCAAACTGAAAAGTGAATCTGGGTCATTACTGAATTTCACCTTATTCCGCACTCAAAAGGCAGAGCTTCATGATTCTCATGCAAAAGTATGATTTGGTAGTATTTATATTACAATGACACCTGGACTCCTTGATCTAGGATGTTTATTTGTTCGTAAGCCAAGCAGGCAAACACAGAATCTCTTTTTGAGCAACAAGTGTTGCTGGAAAATATGGACAAATATTTACAGAGGCACTTCCTCAGGTCACCTGCATAGTTCTGCAGCAAACTTACCCTTTCAAAGAATAGCCAGAGAGTTAGAAAGATCAAACCTGTGAGGATGTGAGTGTTTTTTGTATATGCTTAGGAAGTAACATCCTTGACCTAGTCTGCTTTTTTTCCCTTTTTTTTTTTTTTTTTTTTTTTTTTTTTTTTTTGCCTATATGCTCTCTAAATTCTGTTTCAAAGGGCATTTTTTGGTATCTACATATTGTAGCAGAGGGTTATTGTAGCTGCAGTGATTTAATTTGTTTATATTCAACCCAGGCTTTGGTACCTCCCCAGGTACCTCCAGAAGTTACTCTCCTGGTCTCTCAATGCAGAATCACTAAACACCCAGTTCCAAACCAGTTCCAGCATTTTTCCAAACTAGAATATACTTTGATAAGAATATTTTACTGTAGTAATACAATACATCAATAAGAATAGTGCTCCAGTTATATTAAACCTGCAGTTTTGTATGAATAATGCATAATTTCAGCTTGGGACAACGTGGATATTAAACAGATTTTCTTTAGATTTTTATCCTTCTATTTATTTAAGCCAGTGATGTATAATAGAACTGAAATATTCAGCAGATTTAAAGTCTTGAATAAGCAACTCTATAGCGGGTCAGAGAAAAAAAAAGATTGTGGTCATTACAATGCCTACCAGCTAAGTTGGCTATGCTGTAAATACACTATTAAAAACTCAAAAATGTATTTTAAGTCCTCATTTTTTTTCTCCTACCTTCTGTAAGACAAGTGCCTTTCAGCTGTGTTCAGAATACAGCAACCACTTTGCTTCCTGCACTTTGAAATGCAAAATGACTTTTCTACCTGTAGGCAAAAGCCGTGTGTACGCGCGCGTTATGCTCAGTGCCATGATGTCTGTAATAGCCCGATGATCCAACACCTGCAGTGAGATTAAGTAATGCATTCACTGCTTATTAAAGTTACTTGTTTGCACAGACTAACCTTGTACCCAGACACTGGCAATACAATGGAAGCGCATCTCCCTTGAGGAGATTAGTCTCATTTGAGATTTGATTCAAAGAGTGGTTGAGGGCTAGGAGTCATCCTGGACTCTGCAAGGAGAGCTAACTAACATCAGCTGGGGGTCATTGATGGGTCAGTATTACAGCCAAATAAGAGCATTCAATACATTGTCAAGTGCATGTATGTCATCTGACTGGGACAGTCTGTTTTCTGCAGGAGATGAAAAAGAACCTGGAGAACTTGCCTATCCCAAGGGCTGTTTGTCTGTGATGGAGCCAAGTGGGAAGAAGAAAATGACATATAACTCTTCTGAGCAAGGCACTGGCACATTTGGCGCTGGAGTAGTCTTCAGTCCACTTTCCTGTTGCTAGTTTTTTCCACTGTCCCTTGTGGTAGAAAGCTGAATAAGGAGGAGGCATCTGTTGAAGTGCATCTGAGAGTGTCAGGAATAAAACTGCAGAGTTACAGAACAGTTTAGGTTGGAAAGGACAGTTCATCTGGTCCAACCTCCTGCTCAAATCAGGGCTCACTTCAAAGTTGGATCAAGCTGCCCAGGGCCTGAGTTTCAAAAGTCTCCAAGGATGAAAATTACACATTGTAACTTTTTTCCCCCTATATCCACCAGAATTTCCTTGTTGCAGCTTATATTCACTGTCCACCTCTGAGAAGAGTATGGGTTCCTTCTCTGTACAGCCCACTACCAGGTAGCTGCAGACAGCAGTTACCTTCCCCATACCACACACCTCAGCCTTCCCTTCTCCTGGATGGACAAACCCAGAGTCAATGTCTCTCCTCAGTCGTATGCTCCAGCTCCCAAAACACCTCAGCAACTCTCTGCTGAGCTTGCTTCATTTTGTCAATCTCTCTTTTATACAAGAGCCACAAAATGTATTTCAAAAGTGGTTTTCCAAGCTCTGAGTGGAGGCAAATAATCATTTCCCTTGACTTGAAGCAGGGAGGTAGTCTGAGCTGGGAGGTGAACTCACACTTGTGAGGATGCTGCCAAAAGGAAATAATGGAAACCTGGAACGAAACCTGAGTTGACACTGCCATCTGAGAACTGTGAAGATTTGAATAAGACACAAATGAGACTTCAGACGTTTAAGTGCTTATTCAAACCAAGCCCCTAACACTTCTGAAATTCACCCATCCCTAAGTAAGAAAAGTAGTTTCAAGACATTTCTGTTTTCCTCCATCTGTTCTTGTTTCTTTGGGAATTTGTTTTACTGAGAGAAAATGATAGTCTTTTTGCTTTCAGAGAGCACCAAAAACACATTGCTATGGAAACTAGAAGTTCAATATTTTAGTATTATAACTTCAGGAAAAAAGAGTAGGTACAGTCAAGCCAATCCCAATTATTTACATAACACTTATTTTATTAATTTACTACTCTTTCTGATTAACTATGGTTTTCATGCATACTATAATTATTTGATCGAAGTGGACCTTTCTGGCATGTAATTCATCAAGATGAAATGTAGACTTCTTTCAGCATGACACAAAGTAACTGCTTATTTGTTTTCATGGAAATTGCCTTACCAACTTCAATTTATGCAGCTATACATAATATACACCTATATGTGTATGCACGGAAACAACATTCTACTGATGAGGAACCAGTGATTTGGACAGTTTTGGCTGTCCAACTGGAGATACTTAATAGACTCAGCATCTTCCAGAAATTCTGCCCTACTAGGCACCCTAAGTATTAACCGTTCATGACTATTAGTTAAAGACAGTCCAGATAAAAAGTTTTCATCCTACAAAATGACATGAAAATTACTAGAGGAAATACTTATGTTTTCACAGTAGAAGCAATCTGATGCATATTTAAAACTTTGCATCACTAAAATCAAACAAGCCTTTTAACAAAATAAAACTAAAAGTTATTATCATACATGCAGTCTCTCTGGCTTGTCCAGAAAAAAGCACTTCACAGAGAGCAGAGATCTTATCTTGTAGAGGCATCTTCTGTAATTATATCTCAAAGCATATGGTTATCCTTAACTTATCCAATGTGCATGTGCTCCTGTAAGCAGTAGTTGTAAGTTAGATCTCTTTCAAAATATCAAATGCTTGTTAGCATTGCATTTACATCACTTCATTACTACAGTATCATCTATCACAGAGTTGTCAAACAACAATTTTCATAAGTATCATAAAAAAATATGATCTGACTTCAAGGACACTCAGTGCCAAAATATGCGTGTTACCTACTCTGCAAACATTTCAAATGACATATTAACGTGCTACAATTAGTGTCATTACACCATTAACAAATCTTATGCCTTCTTGTACATGTGCATTTATGCTACACAGGAACAAATCTATTAGTAGGACCTCTCAGAGGTCTCATGTTTTTGTTTCTATATCTCCATTACCTTTATCAGTAAAGGCTTTAATACAAACAGCAAATACTGCAGTGAAGTAAGTGCTAAATTTGAAAGGATAGTGCAAGACTTCCTTGCAGGTAGTATCAAGTAGGCTATTTTCTTTGTGTACCATCCTCTTTCTCCTTGTTAGATTTAAAAAAAAAAATTTTTAATTAAGTTTGGTTTGCAGGCTAAAAGTAGAAAGTCTTAGACTGCCTTTGTGCAGGCTAACTAAGCAAAAGCATGGGCGAACATGGCATACAGACAGTGTGGAGGTCTCCTGGGTATTGCTTCTGGAGCCCACCCGGCAGTGCCACCCACCTTGTGCTCTGCAGAGCAGTTGTATTGGCTCAGGTTGTTAGGCAACTGGGTGCCTATAGCTTTTCCAAAGCCTTTAAGTGGGGATCAATCCCATTCAGTATGAAAACGAATTATGACCTTTGACAGACTTTCCCCTTACAACTGTCAGACACATGGGCCATGTTACTGTTCAACACATTAAGATCATGAAAGAAGCTACGGCAAAATATAAAATGTATCATCTCCAGTTGGAGACTATGAGGTACATGCAGGGTAGATTAGGTAAGCATGGTCCAAAGGGTGTCTAGCATGTTGGATTTAGCCATGGGCCAACCCATACCAGCCCCATCAATCCTCTGGCCTCCCACACCCCTCCACAGATAGCTGTTGCTATCAGGACTGCCTCTTCCGCACGATCACCCTCCACTTTTGTCCAGTCAACACCAGCAGCTGCCTTGGCTTCCTCAGCGATATTGCAAGGTGGCTGCTGCTGCTGCTGCTGCCTGGAGAGAAGGCATCTGCACAGGGTCACCAGGTTTGATCCCCGAAGGGTGCAAGGAGAGATTGAAGAAGCTGCGTATGTGGGCATAGGAGTGGGTTCCTGTTGCCCAGAGAGAGGTGGTGGTTGCTTTTGGAGGAGTTTAAGGTGTAAGACGAGTACGTGGAGACAGGCCATGGAGGAGCAGCATTATCACCAGATCTGGCCTTGCAGCTGCCAAGGCTGGACTGTACTAGATTGCTAATCGGTTACAAATTACATCCTAGAAAACACAGATTGTGAAAGTTCATTATGTAGACTGAGATGTTCCTCTTCTGTTTAGGAGGAGTGCTATTGGGGAAAGTCCTGATGGTTTTTTAACGGTATTCACTCTCCATTTATTCATACATAATGCATACTGCTTGTATGAAGAAGAATGGTAGTGACTTTCTGTTAAGCAGACCATTTCTCAAAAATACAATTTGTCATTTAAAAGGTGTAAAAGACTAATGGCAGCAATGGTGAAATGGAATCTGCATCTCAATGAATTATTGAGATTAAGAAGTAAATGCTTCAGGATGGAAGAACATTATTGTTTTATATGAATTCTAGTTGTCATTAATGAGCATAGTTTAAGTGGAGAAGTAACCCACTGAAGTGGTTGAACCCAAGTAATTTGCTTCCTTACTGATAAATATCGTAATACAATCTAGAGAATGGCACTGATTCAACCTACCATGAAAGGAACTGGAGAAACAAAGGAGCATAGCGTGTCAGGACAAGCAGAGTAAGGTTGTGTTCCCTATAATAAGGCAGATGTTATTCACCGAAGATGCATATTTCAGCTTGCTAATTTTCTCTGTTTCTGATTTAGAAAGGGTCATGATTGCAGGAACTCAGCTACTCTCAGTCCTAAGCCCCTACATTAGAAAAAGCTACTATGCATATTAGAAATCTGTCTGGTGGGAAGTACATGATAATAATAAAAGAAACAGCAATTAATCATACAATAAAATGATTCATCTATATCTTGCACCAAATGAAATGCCAAAATGATTCTAAGGATATTTTAAATACTAGAAAGAAATCTGTATGGGAACGTTAATACTGGGGGAAAAATCATGGCTTCAGTTTATAACAGAACAAAGTTGGAAATTAATGTTCTGTTTTTCCTTTGTGTAGTTTCTTTGTGTCTCCTAATAAGAATGATAATTGAGGAAAACAGTAGTATTTCACCAATGTGGCAATTTGCACCTGCGGAGTGCTTTACAGAAAAATGCTAAAGCCAAGCCTCACGGATGTGCATTAAACAGGGAGAGCTGAGAGGCACACTCAACCAACTGGTCCACAGGTTAAACACATCAAGACCCACTCTAAAGCTTTTTGGACTTACTCCATCTTTTACCACCTGCTGATGCTCACAGGTGTTACAGTGGCAATCAGGAGTCAATACAATGCAAGCCCTGCTCTATTGGATGAGGCAATTTTCACTAGACTTGTTGTTGAGCAGCATGAAATCTCTTCTGATATGAGGAGGACCAGCTTCAAACTTCTTGAGCTATGACCCTCCAGGTAATAAATCAGTGTTTTGGGTGAAGGAGAAAGTACATCCAGCTAACAATTTTCTTTTCATTGCTAGACTTTGGCCACCATCTAAATGCTAAAATAGTTAGAAAGCATTATTTATTAAAATATTGTTAATGAGAAGGCTTCCAGACAAATTTTGAAGATAGATGAGGTGTATTTAGTTCACTAAAGAAACAATCCTGACAGATGTTAACCCTTTGAGTTTTAATTTCTTTGAGGCTCACTAGTTAGTACTACAAGAGAAAAGAGTAGCAGACAAAACTCAAACTGAATAAACTTGATCCTGAATAATACTTTAGGGATGTTTGGACTTAAAATTTTTGGTCTTCCCTCAGTAATCAGAACCATAATTCAGTCATAACCCTGAAAGATATATTATTTGAAAGCTCAGCCTAAAGACTCAGTTCAGAAAATATTCTCTGTAACACCAGTATCCTGACCTTACAGATTCAAACCTGAGGAAGGCAAAGTAATAGCATGTTAATTCATGTACTAATGTGTTTGAAAATGGAAAACAGTCTATCTACTACTGATGGGGTTATGCTGACAGTGTAGATAGTTGGCTTTTCCTTGCATTCCAGACTACCCAAGCTAAATTCTGTTAAAAATCATCCTTTTGTGCCAAGGGCTCCCCAGAACAGTAGGCTTATGCATTATAAGACACAGAGAACACCTGACAGGCTCCAGTTTACTGCTAAATGCACTGAAAGCTTTAGAGACCAGAAGAGTTTGCAAGTTTAAGAGCTGTTGGAAGGAAGCTGTTTGATGTTAATCAGAAAACTGGTCAATAAAGTCAGTGTAGTGTAAAAACATAAATTGTACAAAATGCGCAGTTCAGGTGAATCTACATACAGTTCATAGGCTAGTAATCAGAAGCAATCATTCGTTTCACAGAGTTGGCACCCTCCCCAGTGATACGAAGATTGCATGAATATTCACAGTCAGGAGCACTCAGTTCCTTTAAAAGACCATTTAATCCGGCATCTCTTCTCCAATGCTGCAACTTTTCTCCAAATACTTTTATTTTCAATTAAAAATGTAGAACTGTGCATGAAGAACCAGTAGAGATTGGTTCGTGTACAAGAAGACTTCTAAAACTGTATTCCTTGCACCTAATGTCACATCAATATGCTATCAGCCACATACTCCTGTATGCCAACACAGTGGCAGCCTTCTGAAACCCTGCTTGAAGACTAAGACCTATGAAGTTCATTTGTAGCATTTATATCTTTCTTAAAAGAAAATTTCTTTCATTTTGAAATGCCAAACACACTACCTAGTTGTTTCAAGAATTACTTCACTTTAGTTGCTTTCTCTACCATATCAGTAAGGGGACAATGATACAGTGTGATGGCTTCAATATAGAACAAAATGCCATCAGAAAACCAAAAGGTCTGTGTTTGAATTTTGACTGCTTCATTTCAAAAGGAAAATAAAAAATCTGGAAGAAATAGTTGTTGTATATATATATGTTAGCTAAATTGCTATATATTTACTCCCGCAAGCAGCCCTTATGATGAAAATGTTCCTAGTGATTTAAGTGAATGTCTGTTTGACCTGTAGGATGTCATGTACTTGGAGAAAATATATAGAATTTCTTTTTCAAATATGTGATTTATAAGCATATGATCTATTCTTATTGTTTTTCACAACAATACTTTTAGACCACAAAACTATCCATTCTGCTAAAAAAAAAAAATACCCACATATACTCTTGTGTCAGACTTTGCAGTTCACAGGAGTAGTAATACTAACGGTAGCAGGACTAGCAGCAGCAGCAGTATGACTTATGTGGGCAACTTCAGATCTTGAGGGATTCCGTTTGTATGCCTGAGACCTCTCAATGATGTAGCCATAAATTGTGGTTAGGTTTTCTTGTACTGGCTGTCACTGCAGCAACTGATGTCATTTCAGCACAAAAAGAAAAAGAAATCATTCAGCTAATAATGAAGCAGATGTAAAATCTCAACTTTGAGGTCTGATCATGAAATCTCTCTTGCAAAAACTGGAGACTCCAGTTGCAAGATAACACAAATAATGTGAATTTATAGTATGCTGAATTTAAAGTACCAGGTTTATATAAAGAGGTCATATCTTTTATTAGACAGTTAGTGTAGTTGGAAAAAATTCAGAAGTTTTAGCGCATAAATTCTTTTTTGGCTTTAAAACAGGGGCTGGAAATTTCAAAGCTAAGTGCAAACTGAGAACAATCATTCTGAATTTAATTCACAGTGTTAATCAGCCTGACATATGAAAGGAAAGGTTATTGGTAACTATAGAATAAAGGCAAAGGTGATAAGCTTTTTTTCCCTTGGGGAGAAAAAAAAAAAAAAAAGAAAAAAAGGAGAGAGAAGTGGGTAAATTATTACCTGTAAAACACTGAAGAATTAGTGAACAAGGGGGGATTATAATGGTTCAGAAAAACAATATCCCTTTGAAATCCATGACATCTAGTGCCTAGTAGAGTTATGGACTATAGTTCCTTGGCTCACCGTCTGAAGATGATTTGTAGCTCTCCCCTGAAGATCAGGACTGAAAAGTCAGAGCAGGGACTTTATAAAAATACTCCCATACATCCCAGTAATGGATGTTTCTATCTTTTTCTTCTCGTCTGTATGTGCCCACTTGATGGTGACACTCAGATAATTGGAACATGATGCCACAACAGCAATCAAAGTCATTAGAATAAAGAAAAATATCGTTCCATGGGATAAGTCAGTACTGGAATTTCCCTGCAAAGGATACCCAGGCTATGGTCATTTGAGCTGTCCTGTGTCAGCAGAGTAAATGCCAGAAGAATTCTTCAGCAGAACCTTGCAGAAACAGGCTCAGAAATGGTCTTTGCTTCGGACCTCAGAAATGGGTGCAAACTCCCAAAAAAAGTAAGGGATGAAAACCTGGCCATTGATCTAAAACTACTGGGGTAAGTCCTCCTATGATTGAGGCCTGCTCCTGCACCCATGTGCCCATTTTCTTTACAGATTATAAGAATCCACGTTTTTACAAGTGTTTAGGGTGCATATCTCTGGTAGATTTTACTACCTTGTTTTTCATTAAACTGAAGTACACATGCTTCTTTTCCTCATGGAAAAGAAGCTCTGGGAAATCCTGGCCCCAGGCTGAGATGAGATTTGCACAAAACAGAGTGTCAACCAGCACTAACTTTCCTAGGACAAAAACTGGGATAGCCACAGGCAAATGGACTGAAAGGGGGCTCTAGTGAGGTCACCAGCTGAGGTGACTGGAGAAAATGAGATTGCTATGAGTATCCTAGACTGCACCATTCTTGTAGTCCAGATGTAGCTGAAGTAGTCAGAGCCTCAGGGTCTATCGCAACCGCATCTGCATTCTGATCTGTGGAGGCTTCCTTATATACTTGCCTGCAGTGCAATTAAATAGAGCTAGCAAATGCTCACATTTGCTTTGAAAGTGAAATTGTTGCTCTGTCTAGCTGATTCCTAGATACTTACACAGATCCACATGTCATTTGGGAGGGGCTGAGTGGTGTTCATATAATTTTCATTTGGGGTTTCGTCAGTGATGCCATGGGGGAACGTTTGAAAAAAGAATGAGATTGTAGTTTCAATCTTTGCTACTCGGTTTGGGTTCTAGTTTTTGTTATACTTTATTTCATCTTTTGAATCACAAGCACTTGGTATGACTCTGTGAGCTTGTTTTTCCTCTCACTCAAATATTCTGCTTTTTCAATTGATCTTAAAAACTGGAGCTTATTCAATATATAACTTATTAAGAAGAGCTGAAGATTTGAAAAACATAATGGAAAATATCCTTTCATCTCCAATATTTCCCTGAGCTTTCTGCAAAGACTATGTTTCTCCCTTATGTAAATTTTCAAAAGTAACCACTGTCCTAGTTCCATGAAATATATCATTTTTTGAATTTCATAATGCTGAAAGTAACTTAGAAGAGTAGAAGATATTTTCAGAATAGCTGAGGTCAGCACAGTAATCCGCTCTGATCTCCTTTGTCACACAAGCCACAGAAACTTGATCACTAGCTTCTCTATCAAGCTCAGAACTCTTAAGGAGCGATATCTAGCCTTGATTAAAGGTTGCCAGTGATGGAGAATCTAGTATATATTCATTAAATTGTCCCAATGATTATTTTTCCTCAGTATTAAAATTGTTTCACATTTCTGGTGGTTTATTATTGGGTTTTTGTTTAATGCAGCCATCAATGTATTACGATACATATGCAGAAATTGTTGCATCTTTTCCTCCTTGATGATTGTTCTTTTCGTAACTACTGTTGGAACAATTAATGACATTCCCTCATATTTCTTTGTTGCCTCCACGTTGACCAAAGTTATATCAAAGTACATTCAGAGGCAAAGGTTAAAACTCTTCCATAGTAATTCAGTTGGAGTGGGCATTCTTTCACATCCATCAGACATGACATTCAGTGCACTAAATCCATTGCATATAGTGAATTCCAGCTGAAAAACTCGCTTTGCTGTTTGCTTTTGCTGTCTCCAGTGAAGTCTCAGGTTTATCAGCTGAGGCAGATATTTAATTAGAAATATTATGTAGACTTAAGGCTAAAATGTGTCCACAGTTTGGAATAAAGGGAAAGATTTGGACTGTAACTGCAAGGTGGGAATAATTTCACTAAAATCAGTGACAATTGCATCACAGTAAATTTGTTCAAGAGTCTTACCTAACATCTGCATTTAATATTTTGCAGGACAGCTTCTGACACACTTGTTAGTGCTAAATAATCCTTTTCACAGACAAATGCTGTAGAAAGTGGCCCCTTAAAGAATATTTCATTTTCATGCTAGTGGTCAGAAGGGAATTAAGAAATACCAGAAAATCTAGACGTCCCAGCAAACCTCTGTTCTGTTCCACTTCTTCTCCACAGAAAGTGCCAAGACACCTATCTGAAGTGTCCAGCTGGCAAGTTGGCTTACACCAGCCTTTCTGTTTCAAGCCATTCATTAAAGTTATAAGCCTTTGGTAAAGCATGGAATGGAGTACTAGCCTCATTCGTCTTTGTAATTTTCATTTTTGTAGGTTGCTGCTATTTTTAAAAAAAGGCCCTTTTTTTTTTAGTGCTAGAGATTAACAGGAACAATTAGCTTCTTTCTCACTTCAGTAACTAGATCATAAGTATTAATTTTAAAATTGGAGGGAAATAGTGCAATATATGTTGCTCCACGTGCTAGGCAGCGTGGAGCCAAGCCTTCTTTCTGGAGTCACAGCTGGCAGCTTGGAGCTGAAGGTATGGATTGCTGAGCAAAGAGTAACCACAGACAGTCAGTCCCACCGCAGCCTCAGAAGTATTAAGAAATAGACAACACATTTGCACAGAAAAATAAGTGTGTAATAAATGCTTCAACAAATTCCTCAATTACAATTACTTCTGAGAAACTAATACATTTAAGTACAGTAGTAAAACAAGAATTTTCTTTTCTGTCCTAAATACCATACTTCATAGGAAGACTTTTTTTAATTCTAAGGTCAGGCAGTCAAAAATGATCATTCAATTGACCTTCTGCATAAAATAGGTCATTAACTCCACTGATAATTTGTACAGCAGACACAGCTTCAGAAATACCCAGCATATATAGAATATATGTGGAACATATTTTTGCAAAGGAATTCAGACTTATGCAAAAGTTTCAGCTAATGAAGAATTTGCCACCTCTGGTAGCAAGTATTTAATTGGTTAATTAAGCATAAAGAGAAATACACTCCTCTTCACATTTTTATAGTTTTAATATTTGATTACTGGACTGAAATCAGATTCTCATTAAAGTTTTTAAATATTTGCTTTATAAACCACAACCTACAATCATCGCATGTGTGATCAGCATGCTGAATCCTGCTAGATAACATTTGTACAGTATCTCTGTGTTGAAACTGATATCTTAACTTACCTTTCATGTGACTTGTTTTAACTTGTTTTTCTTTTGATGAGTTGCCTCTTCATCTGTCTCTGTGTAGAGTATCTTCCAGGCTTTATCTCTGTATTGTAGTTCTCTGAGCAATTTTACAGTGATATTTTTATGTGTGGACACAAGACCTAGAAGCAGTATTCTGCAGTGGTTTCACTAATGACATTTAATTCTCATTTTCTTGTTTACTCCTAATGATTTTTTTTAAACTTCAGTTCCCCCAGAATCTTATAGAAAACACATACCTAAGTTATCTACTATTTTCAGAATCATTGACCCTAGAACACAATATTACAGTTTGAACTTGCCCATCAATGATTTTGATGTTTGTGACCTCTCCATAGGAATGATGCTCTATAAGTAAATCTTTTCTGGTAATTTCTGGAACCTAATTATTTTTTCATTATGAACTTATGAAAGGAGTAGAGATTGGTGTTTGATATGGTGTGCTTAGTGTTGCCTAACATTTCTCTTTATTCAACAACCACAACTAAATGGAACAAATCCACATCAAGGACTCTTTGTCCTTAAATGTCTTTTACTGACCCTTTGTCCAAGAAAAGCTCCTATCTTAAGTGTCCACTTGAAAATATATTCAAGATTTCTATATGTTTTTCTTTGACCTTTTGTTAAAGACCATCTCTGCTAGGCAACCAGTTTCTGACTGTGGATGTTTCAACAAAGGCACCGAGATGTAATGTCAAAACTGCAACGATCTTTCTGTTTCAGTAAAAACATTTTGAGGTAACAATTAGAAAATTCTATCAGTAAAATGATTCAAACAAGACTCCAGAACGTCATAAAACGGTTGTTGGAATATAGGCAATGTGGATGGGATCCAGAGTTCCTAAAGTACCTAAAATATTTTGGGAGAAGAAGGGAGAGAATAAGTAAGAGAAGGGCACTGATATATCTTTCA
Source organism: Rhea pennata (assembly GCF_028389875.1). Lineage (NCBI taxonomy): Eukaryota > Metazoa > Chordata > Aves > Rheiformes > Rheidae > Rhea > Rhea pennata. The sequence goes on along the minus strand of NC_084666.1, from coordinate 11,051,012 downwards.
TAAAATAAGAGTTTAAGTGTCCTGTGAAGTCAATGGAAAGAGTAGCTAGAATATCTCTGAAGACCAGCAATAGTAGTATGAGGTTACCTAAAATAATCATTTATGTCACTGAATCACAGAATGGTTGAGGTTGGAAAGGACCTCCAGAGAACATCCAGTCCACCCCCCCTACTCAAGTAGGGTCACCTAGAGCATGTTGCCCAACACCTTGTCCAGATAGCTTTTGAGTATCTCCAAGGAAGGAAGCTGCATAGCTTCTCTTAGCAACCTGTTCCAGTGCTCAGTCACCCTCACAATAAAGTTTTTCCTTATTTTCAGATGGAACTTCCTGTGTTTCGGTTTGTGCCTGTTGCTTCTCATCCTATCACTGGGCTTCACTGAAAAGAGTCTGGACTCATTGTCCTTACACCTTCCCATTAGATATTTAAATGTACTGATAAGTTCCCTCCTAGGTCTTCTCTTATCCAGGCTTATGCAGCTCTCTCAACCTTTCCTCATATGAGAGAGGCTCCAGTCCCTTAGCTATCTACACATATCTTCACTGGACTCACTCCAGTAGCTCCATATCTTTCTTATGCTGGGCAGCCTAGAATTGTCCTTCACTGACTGTACAGGGAATTAAGAGGAGTCAATAGGCATCACAATCCACTATTTCCTATCCCTCTCATGAGGTCAAGATACCTAAGGGGCAAAGGAAGCTCTTTTTAAAAGGTGGTGGTAGCCACAGCAGTTGCCCCCTATTCTCCATGCCCACACAGAGTTTGTGCAATGGCTGAACACTAATCCATGAAGCATGGGTTAGTTTTCATCAGTTTGAGAATGCTTCAGTAAGTCCCAGGACCAAATCCAAATAATGACAGAGAAGGTAGGAATATACCCTCTGCCTTCTCCGAGCTTCTGCTTAACCTGAGATCAGACCAGATCGGGACTCTCATTTGGAAAAGGGTAGGAAAAGTAGTAAATATGACCTGAAGCCCTATCAGTTGTTTTACAGCAGTTTGTTCTGTCAAAATAACCAGAACTATTTATTCATATAAGCATAAAAAGAAAGCCAGCTATTATATTGATTACTTGTCCTACTGGTTAGGCTACATGTCCTACAGCAAAGGTGTGTCTCTTACGGAAATAATTCAGGCTGCCTTCATCAGTAAGGTTGAATTATGAAGAAAATTCTTTTTGTCACACTTAATGGAGGCTTACGGTCTTTGTTTCTACCCTTAGTAAGTGAGTAAACAAGTGAAAATCCATCCAGATAGAGAAAAGAATTGATAAGCTAGTACGTACACTCATAAATGAGAAACATATTTTCTTAAGTAATAGAATTTGGCTGTTTTCAGATTCTTTCCTAAAGCACTATGCATAACGGTGGTAACTTAGTAGGGTGATGAATCAAAAATAGGATACTGACATACACCTTGATTCTGTCGAGTGCAGGACTACTCAAGTATTTCAGATTTCAGCAGTGTAGATAACCATACAGCCTAACTATTGTTACGGTCACAAACAGTTTCTGAACAAGATAATATCAGGCTGAAGAAATAGCAAAATTAGGATCAAACAGAACGTTATTTTGCTCTCACACCAGAACTGGTATCTCAATGCCTCTAGAAGTTACTGGCAAGACTCCTGTTTACTCTTGATGGCTATCACTCAAATAAGGCCAGAGGAAAATTCAGGTAAGAAGTGACCTCAGGAGGTCTCTAGTCCAGCATACTACTCAAAGCCAGATCAGCCTTGAGATCAACTCAGGTTATGCAGTCTTTGTATAGTCATGGCTTGAAAACCTCCAAGGATAGAGTCTGTGCAGCTTCCCTGGCTTCTCATCACGGTGAGAAAGTTTTTTCCTTATATTCTGTCTGGACTTCTCTTGTTTTAATTTTAAAAAAATTGTGCACTGCTGTGAAGAACGTGGCTCTGTCTTCTCAGAGATCTCTCCATAGGATCTCTCCCTGCTTCCCAGGGGCAGGACTGTGCATTTGTCCTTGTTGAGCTTCATAGAGTTACTGTTGGCCCCTTCCACTTGGAAACACTACAAATACCCCTTCTTCACAATGTTTTGGACCATCCATTTTTGGTCACAGCCCACTGAAGATTCCCAATCTACTCTCACATTCCAGTTTACTCTGGAAAATGGCTATCTTTTCACCAAGGGCAAACTTGTTACTTCTGTTATTTCCCCAGTTCTGAGACTTGATTTTTTTTTCAGTTAAGTCTCAATATAGCTATCTTGGAAAATGCAAACAGCATATAGGTGGAGGTAAACAGCATTTCTGTCACAGCAGAAAGTTATTTCTTGCATAAAAGTGCTGTGATGTTGTTCCAAAGGCTATGCTATGGAGTGCAAGATTAGTCCCTTCTCAAGGTCTGATTCTGCCTGGTGCTGCCCTAGCTTCACTTGTTCCCATGTGCCTCCATTGTAACATGACATAAAACTCAAGTCATACAGCAGTGAATCAGGCCTGGAAAGTTTAAGAAAATAAGAGATGGAGGTGTGGTGGGAGGTTAATTTTCCTCCTACAATATTTCACAACACTGAAAGCAGCAAAACTACCTTTTTTAACTGAAAGAAATGTGATCTAGCTCTCAGCTCACCACAAAGTGCTATATCATTCAACAGCTGTTTGAAAAAAGAGTCCCAAATTTATAGCATACAGTTGTTTCTCCTGACTTTTAATGACAATTATTTATTTTAAAATAGACTTAAAATTTTGTAAAATGCACTGATCATTTAATGTAAAGAAGTAACACAGGAAAACAAAAACAGGACAGAAAATATTCAATGAAGACATATATTTCAGAGTACCTAGAATTAAAAAATTGAGATGCACAGTTTTCTGTGCACAGAAAGTCTGCACAATATAGAATTCATCTCAATCTCCCGACACTACTGACAGCAATGCTATTCAGGGAGCTGGCATGCAGTTGTAGGCATTGCAGTTCTACAGAGTGACAAATAAAAACTCATTTCTTTCCTTTAAAAAATTTAGGTGGATTTTTTTTACTAATGCTAAAAAACTGTGATTGAAACAAGTGTTTGTTTTACTTACTTTTGCTTCATATTACTTTTCTTTCTTAGTCCTGTCCTTTATGATCAGTGCTTTATATATGACAATGTGACAGTAAATAGCTTACATCAAACTTAACTGTTGCTAGCAAACTATCTCTGTATGCTAGTCTATAAGGAAAATCATGAACTACTGAAGAACTTCTCGTGGTTTCCACATATGTCAAATGAAGCTCAAGATGGGAAGACTTTTTATTCTGAGTCCTTTAATTTAGAAGAAGTAGATTTAGACTTCAGTAGATCTGCCCTGTATTATTTAGGGAATTATAACTTCTCTACATTTCCAGAACATTATGCTCAATAATACTCTAAAACAGTACTGATTTCTCTGCTGCATTGTCAAGTTATCCCATCTTAGTGACAAGAAGTGTAGTTTGAAACTGGTGAAAAAAAACTGCATAATAGTTCAATTTCTGTATAATTGAGTTCCCCAGATCTGTCCTCAGATGCTAAAGCACAGCTCTGTCTAATTTACAAGAGCAAGAGAGAGACTTATACACATATCTGAAACAAAAATCAGCACTTAATGTTTATTTCCATCACAAATCTGCTTAGTACATTAACATCATTATTCTATTATTGGATTATTGCTATTTGCTGGGCCAGTGTTCCCTGATGCAAGTCTTCCCTAAAGGCTTTAGCTTCCTTGACATAAAAAGGAGTCCAGACTGAAGATGTAATTTTGATCTTTGTTTTATTTCTGTATCTGCAAGAGGAAATGTGGTTGTGGCAGCAGTATCAGCTGCAGGAGGAGGAACTGTCTGGGGTTTGCCTTCTGACAATAAAGCTAACCTATTCCATTCCTTATATCATTATCAGTCAAATTTGTCATAGTTGTGTTTAATGTTATCCAGGAATAGTTCCCCACAGTGCTAGTTGCTTTATGAACACAGGTAGAGCGCGATCACTGCTCCAGAGAGTTTGCAGTTAAAATAGGATAGGAGAAGAGCCATCCGTAAGCAGAGTCAAGGAATGAGGAATATCATAATAGTTCAAATGTTTGGGACTCGGGAGGAGGGGGAAGAGAGTGGGAATGCAGAGGACTCTGGAGAGAGAATTAGATTAGTGAAAAGGAAGGAAGGGAGGGTGAGGAAGACTTTTCGAGGGAGAATGAGTAAAAGCAGCAAAGAGACTAAAACTGAGGATAACAGAGGAGGGCACCAATTTCTCATGAGAGTAGGGTAGAGAGGAGCCCATCAGCGTTCCCGAGCACCCAAACCTCTAACCTAACTTCAGACAGCTGATCTCTGTGGTTCCCAACATTGCTTTCGCTGCTCAGGGGTCCATGCTTGGTTGCACTCATCTACCAGTGAAGCTCCCCTGAGGTCATTTTATAACATCACTGCAGTCCAGCACTACGACTGTCATAACAACATAAAAATACATAATCCCATGGTATCTGGGTTCTCTTTGTAAGAAAAACATCACTTTCTAGGGTTTTGTTATTCCAGGCACATCCCCTAAGCCAAGTGTCACAGAATGCTGTCTTTATGGTAGACCGAATACCATGAGGATGGTAGAACAAAACAAACACATGAAAAGCCAGGTTAAGTTTACCTTCACAGCAAATATTTCAGAGCTTAAAAGGAGCAAGACTATAATGAAACAAAAAATGCACGCCCTTCGCTCTGTGCAGATCTGCATTTGAAAAGCCCCGTTATGTTGCAGCAAGCACAATTAATGCCTTTTCTGCCAGGCTGAGGACACTAGGAAGGGAACAAGCTCTGCAACATAAGCAAATTAAGCAGATTAGACTTTTTGTGAGTTCTCAGTTTTGCAGCACTAACATAATCAAAAACATATCTTAAAAAAAAACATATAGGGGTATATTTCCCCCATAGGTGTTTTTTAGGAATTATTCTGAGAGGCTAAGAAAAGCCATTTGAAAGCACATTTCAAGATTTCCCTCTTTGGTTCATACACATAGGTATATTTAAACAATAAATATTAATTTATTAATTAAAAGAGTATTAATAGCAAGTCCTAGATCTTACATTACTGTAAACTTTATGTATTGTTAAATGAATGTGAAGAAATTTGTCAGCCTCTGATCATGTACATTAGAAAGTAAGGCAGCTGCAACTGCATGTAGCCAGTACTATTGTCAACATGAGTCTGTCATTGACACTGATGATATGGAAACATATTTTCTAATAGCCATTATCAGAATAAATATCAATTATTGATAAAATAAGTATCAGATAGCCAGATTGTATCACAATTTTTTTCATTGTATCATAAGTTTTCCACACTAAAGATTTGTTAATAAAAATTCTATTTTGAAAATATTTATTGAGAACAAAGTCTAATTCAAACTCTGTTAGTGTCATTGCAAATGGACTTGTGGTTGGATGAAGCCAACAAATGAGCAGTGCTGAAGAGTGCTACTATCTAATCTCATGCTTGCCACTGAGCCTTGACACTCAGAAAACATCCCAAATAACACTGAATACTTGTCTTTGTTCCAAAAAACAAAATGAAATCATATATCAGGAATGACATTCTGTCTCCTCCTGTGTCAAATGAGCAGGCAGAGTAGGACTAGGTATAGCAAGACACACTTAGAGGATCTTCCATCATCACACACAGGCTTGGTGCCAGTCCAGTGTGATAACCAGATGAATGGCCAAAGCACGTGCATCAATTTCTTTACCAGCTGTCTCTGCCCTCAGATGCTTAATCAATTTACTTTGTACAGACTGACTGGTTAAGGCTGCAGTGGAAGACTTTGCCACACTCCCTTGAGGAATAAAAACGCCTCCTCCTCAAACATCACCCATCAGTTCTCTGTATACCATTGTTCATAGATGCTTAATTAGCTCATCTTAGATTGCCTGACAGAATTCAGAATTTACCGCTGACACTGAGCTGCTTCAGCTTGGTTCCTAGAGGGGCAACACTTGGAGATAAAGATGTGGATGTTCATCTGTTACTATGGAGATAAGAGGAGTCAGCATTCGCTCATGTCCCACTCATGCACACTGACACTTCTGGATCTCTATAGTAACAGAGGATTTTATTAGTCTATCTGCCCATCTCCTGGGTGAAAGACAGTGATCAAGGACTGAGATGCAAGGAATAGTTCAGGTGACTGTAGTTAGATTACATGAAGACATCCAATTAAATAGTTTTTTGCCTTTAGTTCATATTTCTTCTGCCGAATGGTGCTCTGTGTACCACAAAACCAAATTAAGACAACAGTTATATTTGAGATCTGTTGAAAAGTAAAATAGAAGTTACAGTTTAAGAAAATCAGGCCCAAGCTTATAAAAATTAACTATATATATTGGAGACTACAGATTTGCCTTTGTCCTTTCATAGTCTCTTAGGCTGAGTGAATTCTATTTGTTTTTATAAAGATTGTTCAGTGTTTAAAGAGTTGGGACTGATGTATATTAAGCATTTAGGAAACTAATTTATTACATTTTTTCACATATTGTGAATTATAATTCTTGAAATCATTGTAAGAGAATACAAAGGATGTTGAGAAATGATTAAATCACAGCATTGCTAACAGCCTTTGGTTACTGGAAACTGTTGTCCAGGTAAAGGGGCCAAGTATTTGCAGCTGCATCCAAGAATTACAGCTGGTTCTCAATCTCCCTCCCTCCCTCTCCCTCTTCTTCTCCCTCTCTCCCTCTGAAAGATTTAAGATGCTCTCTGAAATCAAAGTTAATTATGCACTTCCTTCTGAATACTGATGCTTAAGGGGAAATGGGAGGTTGCATGACGGTAGACGCATCCAAAGATGGAATTTTTGCAAAATTGCCAGGTCCTATCAATCAATTAGCTTATCTATTATTTACATAATCTGGGTAATCACAGAGTGAGATAAAGTCTTAAGGGAGAGGCATGATGACATCTGGCTCCTTGTTTAGTTGCACGGTAGTATCAGTGTGGGAATAGTAAGTGAGGGAACAGGAAGGCTTTCAGTGGCTGGACCACATACTGAATTGAAGTTCTGCTATCCCCCCCTTTTTTTTGATAACAGTCTCCTTCAGAAAGATCCAGAGGTTCAGGCCTTGCTACTGACAATTGTAATAGGGACAGCCCATCAGTTCAGTTTACTTTTAGTTCACTTTCCCTGCTATCTGAGCAAAACTGGCTAAATCACATCTTTAGCTGTACAATAAAAAGTGACTGGGATAGATAGCACTAAGCATCCTGAAAACAAAAAATCTCTAAACATCCTGAATGAACCTTTGAACAGCTGCTCAGGGTTTACAGAAAGATGCTCTGATTGCTCACGGAGTATGAAAATGAACAGGACAGTAACAAGCTGCATAACGCTCACGTGTCAAGCGAAACAGTAAAGCAAATCAAAGTGTCAAAGGGTGAGCTGAAGCTCAGTAAAGGATAATTAAAAAAGAAAATCAGCCAAAATGGCAGAAAAAGAAAATCAGCCAAAATGGCAAGAAAAGTAGTCAAAAAGGCATAACAGGAAGCACACACAAGTTTATATGCAAGGACAATACTTTCTGTAAAGTTCACCTCATTGGCTTTTGCTCTGTGAGCTGAGAGCTTGATCAACCTCCAAGAGGATTTGGGTTAGAGAAGTTCTTATCAAATATCCATCAAAGGCTATGTGAAACAGGAGCACTGGCTATGTGCCTTGGTTAAAGTGGGGGAACTTTCCAGTTTGGTGCGGGAACTGGGCAAAGTTGGGTGCTACAACGTGCCCAGAATTAACAGGGTCCGCCTGGTCATGCAGGCACCATGCAAGCATCTGCAGGGAATAGGAGCACAGCGTGCAGGGTGCTTTCTTCTTCATGCTGGAAAGCCACAGAACTGCCAGCATGATCGTTCAAGTGTTGTCAGTTGGTTTATGGTCATCCAGTGGATAATAAAATCAAGGCCTGAAAGAAAAGAAAGTTAAAAGGATTGAAACTGGGGGCTCTGTTTCTATTCCCGGGCTGACAAAATTGCCCAGTGAGAAGTAGTAACCCAGAGCAACCAGAAAAATTTATTGAAGATACAAGCTATAATTACAGTGGTGCACTGTGCCTGTACCTCTAGGATAGAATAATGTGCTTTCTTGCTATCCTGCTTGAACTAGAAAACTAAAAGTGTATGTACCTCAAGTCCATTACAAGGCCTTATTCTCCCAGTCTCCTGCACGCTCAGCACAGCAAGCGGATCTCTGACCTCAGATCAAGGGCTCGGGCTTGCCCTCCACAAGTACGTAATTTCCATCTGAGACCATGCAGAGAATGAAGTGCAGATGGAAGAAGGGTAATTTGCTTCCTTCTGAAGCTTTTTGTCAGTCATGTGAATACTTTCCAGTTCAAGATAGACCACCTCATTTTTATTTAAGATGTACTTTAACCCCTACAACATTCTGTACCACTATTAGCATCGTCAGGTCCCTAAATGTTTTCTCAGCTTCTTGGCTCTGAAACTCCTGTTTCTCACCATTTGTTTCAGAAAAGAGTTCTTTTCAGCCTATCACTTAACTCAATTAATGTCTCATTTTTCTTTGACAGCACAATGTGTATTATCATTATGACTTTTATGATCTACTTAGGAACTCAAAGCACTTAAATTTTTTTCTCTCAGAAGTACTCTCTGCAAAAGCCCAGATTAATTAGGCCTAAATTAAGAGCTTAGTCACTTAATAGAGAGTGATTCAGCCCACCTCACACCTAAACTGACCCTTCAAAGTACCTTGTTCTTTCTTTCGTCTGTGGAGGGAACCCAAAGTGATCAAGCATATGATGTGGGTGTATCAGTTATGTGTGCAGAGCTAAGTGGGAAGGACCATAGTCTTTTGCTTCTTGTGGCAAAATCTTATTTTTTTGCTCTTGTTCATAATGACAGTTAATTCACTTTACCTTCAATGACAGTTAATTCTGTTTGCCTTCTTTTTTAAAATATATCCCAAATAGCATGCTAATAGGCATGCCTTTTTGGCAATCTAATATCAGCCGTTCAATCCGAAATCATGGTTTGTGGTATTACACCCTATAAAGCAAAAACTTATTATACGCTTAATTTCATGCATATGTAAATAGCATTGAATTTGTAAAAGAGAAAAAATTACTACCATATAAATAAGTATGTACAGAACATTTCTGCAAAACTGAGGGCTTATCTACTGAATCTGTGGATTATGTAGATAAAAGGCCCAGTATATTTCGCTCATACCAATTCTGATTTTTCTGTTATACTCTTTGATGTAAGGATGTCTCAGTGATTTGACCAATAAATAACTAAAAATACAGCAACACTTTAATGGTTTCTAGGAGCACTGTAGTAATTATAATGTACACACCCTTACCCAGCAGTAAATGCAAAGTAGCCTTGACTGATTCTAACCCCGACCCCTCATTAGTATACGTCAAACTCAGTCCAGACCTGACTATCTCTCTTCTCTTTCTCCTGTTCTATTCTTTATCATCTGACTTTAAAAACTACCTGTATTGCATCTGGGTTTTCTGTGCTCTGGGGAACCAGACTGGCAGAACAGGCTGATTCTGAAATTGCCAGGAAGGTGAGACTTTTAGCACAGTAAAAGTCACTTGGATGTGAGGAACAGAGGAGCAGGAGACATACAGCTTACCAACAGACCAGAGACATGAGAACTCTCTTCTAGCTCTACTGACACAGTAAATATTTCCTTGCTTTTCATTTGCAGTTTCCTTTTAACCTTTCCAACTCAATAGATTTAACATAGGCTGTGTTTGTACTTGGGAAAAATACCTCTTCCCTCCACTGTTCTTGCTGTCCTGCACCATTAGTCCTCTGTCACACTGCTAACAAGGCTGGAAGCCCATTGGTGATTTTTTGGGAAATAAGTTTGCATGTCTTATGCTCAGGATTAAAAGGAAACAGGAAGCTGGAGTTTCACCAAAGAATGAATAAAATGCAAGGGAATATAATATAACAAAAGCTTATAATACAGGTCATATTTTAAAGGACATTCTCCAATCCTGATAAAATATTTTACCCCAAATAGTCATCCAACATGACCTCCCAGATTAACACAACAGGAATAACTGAAGACAGGCTGCCTTGAAGAGCAGGACTGAAAAAGCTTATTTTGTATTCTATGATACACACATGAGTGGACTTGAGATTTTTGCAATATATTTGCTTCTTGGAATGAGAGGCTGACAAGAAAAGTTAGTCACCCAGCAAGAGAGTGTTGTTCATTGCCTTTAAAGTACCTCATTCTGAAAATACCCTAGACAGGGATTTCACCTTTAATGGGCCTTCTACAAAAGGGCGCAGAATAGGCAACTGTCCACAACAGAAAAACAAAGGAGCAACTAAGCGGGCTGGGATCTTCAGTTTGGAGATGACAAGGCTGAAGGATGTATGACTGAGGTTTACAAAATCATGAAAGCAGCTGATAAGGTGAAAGCAGAAATGTTGTTTACCAAATCCCACAAAACGAGAATGAGGAAGCACTCATTGAAACTAGTAGGATGACGATTTAAAATACACAAAATAAAGTACGTTTTCACATAGTGAAATATTGTTGCAACAGGAGGCTTGTAGGCAGACAGCATAACTTCAAAAAGGAATTGGACAAATTCATAGTCTAATATTTAAGGGCATGCACAAAGATTTATTCTTTAACATTCCTAGTGCAACGAAGATGAAGACTGGGAGAGGTGTGAAGTGCAGAGGCTGCAGACAGCGGGCTCACGAACTCTCCTCAGTCTTACCTAAAACCATTTTCAGAGCTAGAGCACAGGGATGGCTGGAGCACCTGTCAGGCCACGTGGGGCATTTCTTAGGCTCTTAAACCTAATGAAGATGTGCCTGGGCAGCGGTGCAGTCCCTTGACCAGTCCTAGCACTTACTGTCCAGGACATACAAGATCCTAGAGGTACCAGCTCATCAGGACATTGGTGCAAATTGTCACACCAATGCCCTGACGTCAGCTTGTTGCCACAAGCATCTTTCACTCTGAAGAGATTAGGTGATCATGCTCACTGTGTGTGCGCCTGCATTTTTAAACATATACTAAGGTGATTCCTGTCATTTGAGAGATGTTGTTAAGGCATTTTGCCATAACAAACAGCAACTTTTATTTGGAGCCAGTCCAGAGTCAATGATATTTACAGAAATGATTGCAGATAATCATTTTATACAGATATTTGCAAATATATTCCTCGCATTCCGGCTATCACAGGCTAAACTATCCTCCCTTCTTTTTTAAGCCAAGTAGATGTGATTTCAGTTTTTTTAAACATTTTTAAAGTATGTTAGGTAAGTGGTAGAAAAGGTAGACTATGAACGTTACCATTTTTTTTTCTACCAATTATCTTCCACAAGCCTAAGAGAGAGACATCAAAGTCTGCCTTAATTAAAAAGTTAGCAGGCAGTCCTGATACAGTTTGCTACAACCAAAATAAAGACAAGCTGTGCAGGTTTATCTTCCTGATGCCTTTTCTTATCTAATATATGTTGTCTTCTTTTGCAATTTGCCTTTAAATTGGGTTGAATAGGCAAGCTGAAAAAAATATAAAATTCCCTCAAATTTTTGTATATATATATATATAAAATGTGTGTATATATATTTTATCTGTTATATTACTCATTATATTACACTTGCAAGAATAGCAAGTACTCAAATAAAAAAGCAATCCCCTGTGTAACCATAGAAATTACTGTTACAAACAAGAGGAAATACAATAATATTGCATTTACGCTTGAAAAATCAAGAGGAAATAAAATTTATTTACCTATAAGAAACATCTCAAGCATCACCTCTACTGAAAAATCATCCTTTCTTCTGAGAATAGAGTGTTTTGCCACTGACTTATTCAGGTATTCAAGCATTTAGAGGAACGCATCCCAAGATCTTGGACCATCCTAGATGGAGATAGAGAAAAGGTCGCCTTCAACTAAACACATCCCTTGGTCTGCTGCCCATCTGCAGCCACCGTGGATATTCACACGCAACCCTAGAGCTTCTGTTCTTGCATGTGTTCTGTGACAAGTATTTTTTCCAGACTGACTTTTCTGCACCATATTCAAGCTAACAGTGGCAGTGGCGAGCGGCTGTATTAACAGATAACAGTCCGTGTGCGGTTGTTTGGTTGCTGCTGTTCTAGTAACACATCGCCCCTGCAACAGGCAGGAGCTTCGTTGTTCACAGCAGAAGGTCAAAGGCAGTGCTTCACCTGAGATAAGAGTATCATATAGAAAGGGGAACAGAAAGGTAAAATAACAACAGGCATTTAGCCCTTGAAGGACAAAATGTAGTGTTTACTATCTTTCTGTTGAGTTTTTCCTTCTTTGATGAATAAATCCCTCACGAATGGACCCATTCTGATAGAGAATTAGTCATTTATGCTATAACATGCAAAATTCCTTGCTTCGCATACACCTCTTTCACCAAAGGCTTCTCAAAGCTGTCCTCCATAATTGACCAGCGTTATCCTTGCCGCGTGCCCATCTTTCAGAAGGGTCGCGTACCAAGATGAGGTTTTTCCCACTGAGACTTCATGTGCTCTAAGCCATTTCAGGCAGGAAACATTTTTCACTCTGATTAAAATCTGCCTTCTTTTTATGATATTGCACAGTTCTTCCCTCCTGAAGTAACTCCAGTGGTCCCGTTCTTTTATAGAAGCCATCTGTAGAGTCTGCTTTCCACGAGTGAGGTTGCCACTGTCGAGTCCTCAGAGCCAGCTCTCAGATGGTCTCCCTCTTGTGAAGCTGTGTCTCCCTCTAGTATTCCCTTCAATTTCAACTAGACAGTGCCCGTGAGTTTGTTTGGCATGGCCAACATTCGCTTTTAGCCTGTCGTTAGTAAAGCACTGTATATATTTCCAGCACTATATAAATATTTTATTATAAAAATATTAATATTAAATAGGTGGAATGAGTTTGCAACAAGGGAGAAGTAGGAACAGAATTATTTGGGAACACTAACAGTAAGCTGTCAGAGTACTATAAAAAAGCAGAAATAAACTGATGTTCCTTGATGAATACAATGTTTAGGAATGATTTTGTGATGGGACAAGGCTTTTTGGAGATTCTGCAGCGGCTGGAGAGGTGCAGAGGAGGCTCAGTCTTCTGAAATGCAGGGCAAGATCATGAGCTGCACAGGGAATGGAAGGTCATGAGGGCAATTATATACTGTACAAAATAAAAATGTTTTTGCAAGAAAATCCCATTTTCCCTTAATGTTGCTTCCATAGACATGAAGCTGTACATTAAAATGATGGCTCATAAAATCTACAGAAATATCTTATTAACTTCTTTCAGAATGTTAGAAACTTCAATAGTGTTCAGCTTTTATCTGAAGATGGCTTCGTTCCTGCATGTACTTGAGACTACCAGCAGCGTGTACATTTATTGCCATTTTGAGACTACTCACAGTGCATCGCAATCAGACGTTCTTGCAGAAACGGAATTTAAAAGCAACTGTGATTCTTCGCTCTCTGCCAGGCAGTAGCAGGATAACAGCAAAGACAGAAGGCAACCCATGATAAAAACCCAACCCATAAAAATTCCATAAAACATTTGTCCAAATCACCACGTAGTTTCCTCCTTAAGGTTTCAATTCTGTAATGTTAATAACAGTATCAAAACTTCTTCATATAAGGAAATTGGAAGAGCTTTACACTTTTTCATCTATTTGAAACAACTGTGCTTAGAGCAGTATAAACCACTATGTGAATACAGATGTATGGGTACAAACCATTCTATAGTTTTGCACATTTCTGTAGTTTTTATTTTTTCACCATGAAGTCATATTCAGCAACAGTTAGTCCAGTGACTGAGAACGAATGAATATTAGGGAGAAAAACCAATCTTCTGTGACATCTCTTGTGCATCTGATCTAGAGAACACAAACTAAATTTAGAAAGGTGTAGTTGAAATCCCAGAAAGTTTCAAACCAGGATTTAATTTTAAATAAGAGTCTTTCTAGTATGTGCACATATACATGTAATAAGTGTACATATATGTTTGTCTGTGGAAAATCTGACTTGCTTCGTGACTTGCATATATTGCAGTACTGTTGAAGTCCACATACTTCAGCAGGGTTCTGTAGACCTTTGCAATTTAAGTAACAAACAAGTGACAAATAATGCAGTGATTATAATCTGTTTTTTTCTTTTTTTTTCCCCTCAGGATGAAGAAATTTCAGGGTAATATAAAGGCAAACTAGATTAGCAGTAACTCATATCCTGATAGCCAGCTATCAAGCACTGAAATTCTAACTAAATTCTTGGTGCTACAGTATACTTACCAGTTAGCCTAATAAGATTTGTTTCAGTATTCTCTCCAACAATTTAATTTAGTTTCTGTACATGTGTTAGCAGTTTTTGTACATATGTTAAGCACATTATACACATGCTGTGTCTTAATAAAATAATTAAAATAAATACCAATGGTGTTCTTGCAAAAGGTTTGATTTCTGCAGGGACATAGAAACACTAAACAAACTACACACCTGCTCATAGATATTCTTTGAATGCAGCTATAAACAGAAAATCAGCTGGATAGTTCTTGTAAGACTTTTCAGGGACAATTTATTGTTCTATTTTTTTAATTAATGAACAGTTTGGAAGAAAATATTAACTCATTACTGATAAAATTTGCAGGGCACAACAAAAAGTGAGAAGTGCTAAATAATGCAAATGAACCAATCGTGAGTGATCATAAACCATAACCATAGTATGAATATGACAACTCTTTGCTAAAGGAAAGATTTACACACAGTAATGCATGCAGAAAAGTTTATATTCCTCCCTACCTCAAATCCTGTGCCTGTACCTCATGTGTGTTATGGCCCCAAACCCTGCTCTCAGCCCGGTCCTCCCTGCCCTACACCAGCCCCAACCAGCAGGCTCTTAACCCCACATGATCCATGCTGTTACATCCATCCCACTCCAGGTCTTCCCTTCCCTAGGATCTCTGAACACTCACGTTGGCTTTCCTGGCCAGCTCAGCTCACTTTCTCACTGTGATGCAAAACAAAACCTTTGTCTATACAGATTTCAGAAATAGATACAGGCTGCAACTATGAAAAATCTGTCCAGGCAGGACCTTCAGGAGGTGGAGGGAGGCAGAGATGATATATTATAAGCGATAGCACTGAAGCCTTATGCAGGTGCCATAAGATTGCTCCTGCATAGCAATGTAGATGCAGCCTGCAGCAGCAATGGTTTAGAATTTTTTAAATTATGAATTACTAAGAAATATTCACTGAAAGTACAAACAACACTGGAAATTGCACATATGTAGATTATCCAAATTCCTCTTTTTAAATATCTTTTGGAGATCTTTAAAACTGTTCTATAGATGAGAGTGGACTATAAACCATAAGACTGCAAGCATTGCTTTAGATCCAGATACAGGGACAATCTTTTGCTATAGATCTAGTTGTCCCACAGGACCCTAAATGTAAAAGAGATTGTCAAGCACCAGAACAGAGCAAAACAGCAGGAAAAAAAGGAGCTTGTACTGTGAATCTCAATTAAATAAATTTCTAGTAGCAAGAGAAAAGATTTCACATGGAAGTATAAAAAGTCCCCTGCAGTTCCTACAGAGGAAAAAAAAAAAAAAAAAAAAAAACCCTCTATGTTGTGTATCATTAAATGTGCTTCTATAATCAAAATTGCTCTAGATCTCCAACAGGCTTTTCTACAAGCAACACTTCAATAACTATGTCTAAAAAGGCTTGGTATGTGCTACACCTCCATCTTCAGAATGAGGTTTCCTCTGATAGAATGGATTAAATAAAAATGTTTTGACTGTGATATTCCTGCACTATAATTCTTTCATCTAGGCAAAAGGAAAAGCTAAAAGCTTTTAATTATAAACAATCACATCTGAAGGGAGTGATTTAGACCTTTGGTTGGAATAAATTGACACAGCCACATGAAATCAATGGGACTAAGACTACTTATGAGAAAAAGATGCCTCTCACTAAACCTAAACATCCAAGAAATTCAGATTATGCATGCAAATTCAGCAAATGCCTATTCAGATGCAAATTTACTGTGGGAAGAGAGAACAGCAGAAGAGAGGCACTTTGCTCTCACCTCCACTCCCATCTCTGCATCTTCTGTCAGCCCTCTTGGCTTCTCAAGTGTTTGGGCACCTGCTCCTTTAGCATTCACACCCTCATCTTTCTTGCACTCCTGCACTGGGGAAGGCAGTCTCATTTCTGTGTGCATGGTGTGCATTTCTGTGTGCAGATATTCAAATCCTACAAGCTCCATGCGAGGGAAAGCAGAGAAAACTCATCACTTGCCAGTTCTGTGTGACCACGAGCAGCTAATGGCCTGCAAACATTGGCCCGCTCACGCATGAGGACTAGCCAGCCACTGCATGAACGCAGAATAGCCAGTTACTGCCTTTTAGCAGCAATAAAAATGGGTAGAGAACAAGCAATGAAGCTGAGAATAGTCTGGAGCTGGGAGCAGCATGAGGAGGTTTAGACCCGGAGGGGGGATCTGGAATTGTGGAAAGCGTCACGGCTCCAAGATATCAGGGGTTGGGCATTATTATAGCGAAGGAAGGTTGGGCTTACAGTGGTGGAGGGAAATAGCACCTAAGCTGTAGGACATCAGGCTTCGTTAATTCTCCTCGTCACATAGGGAGGAACTTGTTTAACAACCAACACGCATTTCTAATATGTCTTCTCTGGGGGAGGAGTGGCAGGAAACAAGTACTCTTGAAGTTGTTTTCATTATCTTTCTTTGGGGAAAGCAAGTTATTTCTTCAAGCTTATCCCCTGCCAGCGTATTTGTATGTAAGATTAAATTGGCTAGGCTATTCTAGTGGCCTTGTACCAAGAGCAGATGTAAAGCTATGTGGGAGTAGAATGAAATACTAATCATTATATGTATCAGCAAGAGAATTGCATTTGGAGTGATGACCTGAATGAATATTGATTCAATTTATTGCCATGCTATATGAGGACTACTACATGTAAGGATTAGGCAGAGTGAGATTTCCTTAAGAAAATAAAAGAAAATCATTCCATTTGATGATGTGTTATTGTTTCACAGTATTTAGTTTTTTTTATCACAGTTAGTTCTCAGTAGCTTGGAAAGTTTATCTTCGTACTGAGTCTGAATCACAAATAAAGGGATTAGAAGTCTTCGGTTGTACGAAGGCATCGACAGGAGAAGCATAAAGGATGAAGCAAACTGCTGTTGAATCAACAGTCAGAGCCAAAGCAGCCTGCGTCCTTCGTAAGTGGGTGCTAACTGACCAGGACCAGCTAGTGTGCTCCGCACGGCAGCCAAAGCTCTGTTTCGCCCCACAGACACTGAGCAGAAGAGCTCCACACAGCTACTTCAGTGCTGGGTGAACACAAATATACTTGAATAATACACAAAAATATACGACAAGCCCAGCACTCCTAATCTTTTAGTACTATCTGCAGAGTCAGCAATTTATTAGGATCTGACTATACATATTACTTTTTCTAAGATATCTGCAAGCAGCAATTTTCCAATCAGTCAAGCCAAATTTTACATGCATTTGGATCTGGAAGTTGGAGTCAATTGCCCTGTCTAGTAAGATAAGAATACATTTGGCAGTCTTCATAGCACAAGCGTTAGTATGCTTTTTTCCACTCTGTGGCTAATTTTTACAAAACTTGTAGAAACATTTTGAGTACTCAAGTCCTATATGTTTCATATTGACCAACAAGTTAAAAAGTTACTGGCAAACCCCAGAGGCAGGTGGCTACATAGACCCATTCACCAGAATATGGTCAGTGAAACCTCATTTCTTGATGAATTTGACAAAATTAGATCCTGATGCCAAAGTTCTGTGCAGTGCTAGTCACTATACAAAAACCATACTAAACAGCCCACAGCACCACACGCTCTTTATCAGAGCACTGGCAAGAGTGGCAACAGCTTCAGCATTATGTGCACAAGGTCAGTAAAACCAGAGCTGGTATGTGCTGAGGAGCAGTGGTCAGCCCTGCTACGGCAGCTGCGGTTCCTCCGTAGAAACACTATTGCAATGTAGTCCCACCAAATCCCGAGCATCAGCTCTGGCCAGCTTGCTACCATTTGCCCAGTGGCTCGTGCAAGATAGCCTAACCTAGCAGGAACCTCCAGGAGGACAGGGATAGGCCAAAGGTCCTCATCGGAGCTCCTCCTCTGTCCTTGCTGATGTGAGTGTCAGAATGGTTCTTGGAGGAGTAGATGTCTCCTCTGAGTTCACACAGCTGAGAAAAGAGGAAGAAGTCTGGCTGTCTCCAGAACTGCCTAAACAGCGGTTAATCTTTCCAGGATAGTTTCAGGTTTGGTTCAGACATCAGCCTCTTTGCTATTCTTTGTTTTGGATTACAGGCTACTTTAAACCCTACGGTTGTTTTCAGTGATCTGAGGACATTCTTCTGCAGCTAGTAGAATAAGCTCTACAGAGACAACTCCTTGCTGTGAGACAACAGAAAATGTTAGCTCAACATTTACTTCTTTTTCTCGTCAGTTATGCTTGTCTCTTGAAGAATTGTCACATGAAGAAACTTTCCCTAACCCATGGTCTGAGGAGTGCATAGCTTCTACATAACCAATACTGTAGCGCAAACTTATTGGGATGAAACCAATGTTTATTAGGAATGGAGACCTCATAACAGGGAGGCATCAAATTGCAGCCTGACTTCTTGTTTAATAACAATTTGTGGAGATGATGAAGAAAAAAATAACCTCTCTAGGAGAAAGAAAGAGGCAGAATTACCTTGAGGTGAGCTCTCCAACTCTAGTTAGGCTGCTCTCCACATTAAAATGCTAGGTTTGTATTTCTGTTTCAACTTGTCAGCAGCCTGCATCCAAACTGAGCAGCTGTAGCATTACGCAGGCCCAGAGAAGCATGCCAGTTATCATCAGGAGAGGTACTATGCCTGCGTGTGATTTGCACACACTGTACTAGACTACCCCACTTTGGCCCACTGTGGGAGACGATATACACTGGTAATGTACTTTGTTTTAAAATGAGATGAGCTGTTATACTCAAAGAGTTCAGAAGTTAGAAAATGTCGATCAACAGGAGATAGTAAAGAAAAATCTGAAAATCAGTAAGCTGCAAACAGTTAAAATCAAGCTGAGGGGTAAGAGTGAAAACCATAAAAATAGCAGCTATACCATAGTGGAATTTTAGTTCCTAAATAGTGCTAAGAGGAAATATTCTCTGTAAGCACTGAAACCAAATTTTCACTCCAATTTGTGGCAAAGTCAGAAACCCTGTCTGAAAGTACAGAATGCTCTAAAATCTAAAAGTTGAAGCTGCCAACTATAAAATTTTGACAGAGATTTATGTTGCTGTGAAACAGATAAATATTTCATAGTTATATTTTTCAAAAGAGAAAATGAAAACCCCAAGAAAAGATTAAATTCCACTTGTGTCAGCACAGTTTTTCACATATAAATTAGATTCATTAAGGGAGAAAGACTTATTTTAAGACGGTAGGTATTATTACAAGAAACTAGATAGATAAAATTAGCTGGAAGCAAAATGAAAAGCAGCGCTCACCCAGATAGCTGAAGAGCACAGATGCGGTGTAGTAGATAGGGCTGATAGCCCATCTGTAGTACGTTGTCTGGTACTTTCCATTACAAGACCCTGTTTGAGGTTGCCAATATGTAACTCTTCAAGCTAAGCAAGTATTTTGTTTCTCCACCTCAGTGGATGCCTGTGGTGGGGGAATGGTTTAAAGTGACAGCCAGAGCGATACACTGGTGAAGCAACGTCTTGGAAGGAGAGTGACCCACCGGGCCACCCCTTGTGCAGAAGAGGAAAAGCTGGGCCTCCCATGTGCTTGGCTCCTGCCTTACCTGTGGGGCTATCAGGGAAGGAGGAGACCAGGAACAACTTCCTGGGGCTGAGGCATGAACGAGGAAATAGTTGCCCCGGTCCCAGCAGGCGCTGGCTCACCCTGGGCAGGCCCAGGAGCAGCAGTGCAGCGGTCTAGAGCATTTCTGCGTTGAGTACCTAGGTGCAAAGAGCATCTTTTCATGGTGAGATACATCCCCAAACTCAAATTTGGGGGATTATTCTGCAATTCTAGTTATTATTGTTAACCAGCTTGTTCAAGTACTAGCTTAGTACTTGACCTAGGGCTATATTCACCTCGTAATAATGATCATGAGCTTGTCAAGAGAAGGCATTGGCCTTAGACCGTAGACCATTTTACCTTTATCTTCAGCAGTTTCCCTGCTGGCACTAGTTATCATTAACCACTTCAGAGTTAATTTCAGCTCCTATCAATTTAAACCTTCAAAATAGACTTCAAGCACCCAAAATACCCTGTCAAAAATCATGCAGAAAT
Organism: Rhea pennata; assembly: GCF_028389875.1. Lineage (NCBI taxonomy): Eukaryota > Metazoa > Chordata > Aves > Rheiformes > Rheidae > Rhea > Rhea pennata. Next base: position 11,030,691 of record NC_084666.1, on the reverse strand, counting down.
ATATGTTCATGCAATGTGAATGTCTGAACATGGCCAAAGGTTCATCAATGAGAACTTTATTATTAATGTATCACAGAAATGAAAGTCTCTGACACATAAAATCACCTGCACCCACACACATGCACAGAGACACCTCTGGAATGAAAGTGCAATGAAAAATTAAGAAATGCCTGAGCAACTTTAATTTGCCCCTTGTGCATTTGTGTTGTTACATTTCATTTCCTTCTGTGACAATGAAAAACCTGGAACCTTCAGTAGTCAGAGATTGGATAGTACTTGGGTAAGCGACTTTCTAGCACTATGGTTTGCCCTCCAGGTTCAGTGGGCAGCCGCATGCTGATCTATCACATATCAAAATATTGCTTGCATTCAGAATTATTAAAGTCCTTGTGACATTTTCTCTAGTGTTCATCATTAGAGTGTCTGACTGTCTTGCAAGCACTAGGTAACTAAACCCTTACCATACCACCCTGAGGTGAAAAGGAAGTATATTAATTTCACAGGTAGGGAGCATATACATAGATATTGAGTACAAACATTTTCTGCAGTGCTGGGAGCTCACTTAAAGAAGCTATACCCCTTCCTGGAGCAGATACATTGATTTTATTTTCTCCTGAGGATTATAAAAGTTTTTTGTTTAATTTATTTCAGTATGCAGAGATTAGAATATCTAATATACACACCAAACTCACAAGAAGTGAACTCACAAGCATTTGGAACAGTATATGCTTTCTCTGACCCACTTTTGTCATCTCCAACAGAGATGAGCTTAGGCAGGGACTCAACTCTTCGCAGGGGGTAATGCACTATAAAACAAGGCATTTTGTCCAGCACATTTTCCAGAAGCAAGATTTTTACTATCATCTTCAACAGGAACAGGAGTCTGGGGTGTTTTTTAAGAGGCAAAGCCATAACCCTTTTTTGTTAGTTACATAGAATGGGAATATGCTTTTCAAGTTCTGTGTAAACGCAATGACCATAACACAAAGTAAAAATTGCTGAGGATGGATTCTAGGACTTCCTTTTCCTCACAAACTAAGAATTGGAAACTGGTGTTTTATGACTCTAAAACAGGGTCTTTTCCAAAGGGATTTCAGCTTCTGATTATACAGCAGAAAGTAGTCTGTGGAAAAAGCAGTCTTAAATCAAAACAGCAAAGCCAAAATATGTTTATTTCCCCTGCTAAGCTTAGGTACTTCAAAATGTGTATTCAGATCAGCCAGAACTTCAAAGGACAGGAAGCTTCAGACATCAAGTCTTACAGAGGCTTATAATTGAGAAAATTGAAACTAAGGGCTCCAAATCCAAATTCAGTACCAAAATATAGAGGACTGTCCATTATAATACCTGCCTTGAAGTAGCAGCAGTATCACGCACACCGAAATAGCTCCCTTTTGTCCTCATTACAATTGCCTGCTAGAATAAGCATTTCACACCTTTTGCTGGATTCCGCTGTAGCTCATTGAAGGGGTCATTTACCTGCCCAGTTCCCTGAGTAAAGATACATCAAAACTTTGGGGTAGTTAAAACAAAAAGTGTCTGTCCATTTCTAAATATTTTAACCCTTCATGCAGAACCCTTCAGCATGTCTCATTTTTGGATCTCCAAAAATGATTACCTCTATTCACTAGTTACTTTAAAAATTATGGTTATATTTTTTATATAGTGTCATATATTTTTTATATGACTAGTCATATATCATCACTTTTATGCTGTCACTTTCCCTCTTCTTATTACTAATGCTTTGCACAGGATCATCTTGAGTTATAGAAATGCTGAACTCAAGCAATGTAACACCAACATCCTTACACTGGGATTTTTTCTGATGCTGAGTTTTTGAGTTTTGTACATACAGCATTTTGGCACTAACATTTGTTTGGCAGAGCGAAGACAAATTTCAAGTCACCATATTTTATCAAAACCATATGGCTCAACTCAAAGATCTTCAGCTTGGCAAGATATTCTTGTGGAAACAAATGTGATTTGAATAGCTGAATTCCTTCTGCAGATTAAATGTGTTCTTAAAGATGGCCATGACTGATACTGAAAACAAACTGTATTTGATAGAAAGTGATAATCACACAATTCAATTTCATTTTATATAACAAAAATGAATTTAGATATATGTAGTACAAAGGTGAAAAATAAATACAAATTTGTCCTGCCCAAAGGAGATAGGTCAGATATGCAGGTTAAAATGTAGGATTTATTGAAATCTCTCCAATACCTCTATGGAAAATCTTTTCAGAGAAATACTGCCTCTGATCTAGTAGCTGGGATTTCTTAGGAATCTTGGGATATAAGATACCTAGTACAGTCTTTCCCTAAATAATTCTAGAAAAATAATGGTAGAAAGAAAAAGGACAATCCTATTTTAAGAAATATTACAAATACAAATCTGTGCAAGACACACTTTCCACTGACAGGGGAATAAATCAGGATACAAAAAGCTCTGAATATATAAACTTCAGACTAGTAAGAGGAAAGAAATGGATTCATTAAATTTACCACTGTGTGATAATCCCTATTGTGTTACCAGAATTTATTCAAGGCAGCATTTACCTTATCTACTGGTGTGGCTCAAAGACGGGAGGAGTCAGGTTTGATTTGCTGCTGGTGGTGTGGTTCAGGGACCGTGTTTCCACGCTGTGTGTTGAATAGCACGAAGTCTGCAGCAGTCGCCAGTCCTCTGCGCGCTGCTGGGCGATCTCGCCCCGTGCTAGGCACCCTGGGTGTCTTTCCTTGGCACAGCTTCAGTCCAGGTCCCCCCAGGAGGGAACCTCTTCCAGCTCCTCTGTGGCATGCTCAGATGCGCGCTGCTAGACTCCACATAGAGATGTGGGCCAAATTTGCACCAAAAAGAACTCCTCTAGAGCCCTAAATTGTTGATGCGGATGCTCTGACGGAATCCTCTCCCCCTACTCCCACGCACACAAACACACACACAAAAGTAATGACATTGCCAGCAACATCATAAACTATGTAGTACACCAATTACCCTTTTTCAGTATAATTTCCAACAACAGGGCCTCATACTTAGGGCATTAAAATCCCTTTATTTGCATTTTTTTTAAATCTTAGCAAAACACAGTCCTCACAGGACTGATCATGTAACATACTAGTTGCATCAGACTGCAGATTTGCACAGACAGTTTTTTATTTTAGGTATAGTGTTATGCTGTAAAATTGGAGTAACTCCAGTGATATCACTGCGGCAGATCTGGTTATAGATAAATTAAACCGAGATTAAAGTTAATTGCCAGCAATAGTATACCAATAAATCTTCTCCTCCAAAACTCTTTGCCAAGCAACCATCCTCATTTTCTCTACATCAACAAAAATCTAATTCCACTGCCGTAAAGATGATTGGAGCAATATAGATTTTAAGTAGAATTTGGAGTAAACTGTGAGGCAGTGAGAAAACTACTCACCTTTTCATTCTCTTCACATTTTGTTAGCTGAAGATCAGCTTGCTCCTTCCTCACCATTTCCAGCTAAAGTTGAACCCAATAAGTCATTAAGGCACACTGTTGAAGATGAGAATGGAGAAGTGTTTCATAAAATGTTCTCAGGAAAACCAAAATATTTTTGTATTCCTCCCCTGATATTTAGTGTAGTGTAAAGTAGACACATCATGCTCATCATTTCTGTGAAATTCAGGCTTACTTAATGATATTTCTGCCTCACTGAAAACCCAGAGTCATCTATAAAGGAAGAATACCTCATCTTGATTGGCAAGAATGAGATTAAAAAATTATTGAGATGGAAAATCGATTTTTGCTGGGAAAAATATTTTTCCAGATAAAGCAGAACTGTAAGAGAATTCACATAAAAACAATGCCTATGTTTCTTTTTTTCCTTATGATTCAGGTTTCCGTTTTCCTTACGTGTATTCAGTAAACATTTACTTTTTCTCTGCTGGAATATTTTTTTCTCGGCTGACTACTCTGAAGCTACCGAAAATCTGTGTGGCATGCGATCAGAGTTCCTCAGTAATATGTAACCTAGATACATTGATGTCTTACTCTGTTTCTTGTTAGGAAGCGTGCATCGTCATGCACACGAAAAGTCAGTTACGTATCTGCGATGTACTAATGCACTGATAAAGCCAGGGAGAGCGAGGGCGATGCCTGTTACGGCCACGCTGTGTGTGCTTAGATTACGCCTCCCTCTGCCTGGTTTGTCTTTCATTGGACTGTTCAACGCGCTTGCAGTAATTACAGGAAGAAAATAAACACCGCTGCAGTACTCTGGCATTAAGGATGCCTAAATTCAATTCCTTCCCCTACTGCAGGGCTCGAGGGCTATGTTGGTGCTGCTGTCACTGCCTGGGCTTGAGCCAGGTTTCAAAGCCAGTGACCAAATCGAGTCGCATTCGTTTAGCTTGTGTCAGCAGGATTGGGTTATATCTGAGTTTTTCAGGTGAAGAGTCTATCGACTCGCTCCCAACCAGAGCCAGAGGGCAAGAAAGCCTCAAGGAGGTACAGACTCTCAGTGAGCTCTGGTGCCAGTGAGATACTCAGGGCCCACATTATATTAACCAATATTAATTAAATATTAACTGATACTTAAACACCAAAATAGAAAATTCTATGTTTGGAAGAAAGATATGAAAAAGAATCTGTACAAATGAGTAAGAAAAGCTGAGGTAAAATTACATCTTTCATTTCACCCGCTGACACAGCTGAGAAGAGATAGACATGTTTTCAGGAACATAGACTCCTCTTTGGGTCTGAGAAAGAAGCAACAGTCCTCGGAGATAAATACGAATTGAGAATGATTTACTGAGTTTAAATAGACATTTTCATCAGTTAGAGCACATGACACTGCTGTGGTTAATACCTGAGGAATCTGTTTGTGGAAAGGGGGAGTATCAGCTGGGGAAGAGCTGATGAAGTGGTCGCTACATAGATACTGAGCACAGGACTGGGGTTAGCCTGAGCCTGGAACCTCTGTGGAAGGCCATGAAACAAATGCATAGTGTACTAGACCAAGGTTTTAATAAAAGGAATTTTCCCAGATAATTGAAGAAGATTCATAAAAACTGCAATCCAAACATAAGCCTGGGAATTAAAGTTCGGAAGTCTGCTGGACACAAAACTGGAACTCCATAGGAAAATGACACATAGCTCAAATGCTTTATGGTGTATGCCAAGTACCACCTTCTTCCAAGTGTTCCACAGGAGAGAAACAATTCCTCCCCACACACCTCCTTTTCAAGGAATATGACTGTTTTACCACTTCTCTTCCTCTTAACATCCACCCTACTCATAAATAGCAGCTATCCTTTCTTTCAGGCAGTGTAAGCAATTGATTTTGCTTTGTATTTAGCTTCGAGAATGGCTTCTTCTACTCTAGACCTGAAGACAAACCTATATACGGGAAGCCTAGTCCATTTCTTCAGCTTTATCAGCTGGGCTAATAAAAGATATGACCTTTTCCGTCTTATTTATTTACTTTGATCATAACAATGACAGCAGCAATACTACTCCACTAAATACCAGACAGAGGAGAAGAACCTAAACGTGAAAATAATAGTAACTTCCACTTGGAAATGCTGAGAAAATTCAATGGTTTTTAAAGAAAACTCTCCCTTTCTTTTATGAAGGCCACATTTCATCATTTTTTCAATATAAGCATTTTAGCAATTTTTTGATTCATGCCTGTCATCTATCTGCAGAACCTAGATACAACAGTGACACAATCTTTAGCAAGGCAGAGAAGGGCTGTCAGCTGTATTAGATGTCTCCTTACAGCTTTCACATCATTGCTCAATCTGATAGCATGGACCTTCCTGCCAGTAGACTCTTCTATCTCCTCATTGTTGAGTTCCCCAAAAAATAAAAAAGAAAAGATTCAAACTCTGTAACCTTTGTCTATTAAAAGTGTCATACCTTCAATTTTCTTTTCCATTTCCCATCTGCAATATTCCAGGCTCCTGCATATTTTATTTGAAACAAAATATGTATCTTTGAAACAAAATATGTATATATATATATATATATATATATATATATGTATATCATTTTACTTCATTTCACTGTGAGATACATTCCATGTTCTACCTTTACTAAGTGTAAGCTGTGCATACATAGCCCAGAAAACATATAAATCTTTTTCTGAATTTGAGAAACAAGTAAATTAATTTTTTTTATTAATTGCATTCATCCTTCACATATCTCTAACGTCTCATTGTGTATTCTGAATCAGCACATTCTTAACTCAGTTTCTTACTTGGTTGTCACTCAAACACTGTCCTTTTTTCCATCAAAATATTAGCATTTGCAGTTCTTCAGCTCAGAAACTAAGAAAGCCATGTACATGACTGGGACTGGGGAGGGGGTCAGATAATAGGTTAAAATCCTGCAAGAGAGAGCTGTATTTCAGGAAAGGGGAAAATCCTGAGTGTAATGAGAATCAGATAAGACTTTCTAAAAGGCTTCCAGAAAGCTTGCAACTAAGAGAAACTGTGTCTAATTTCAATTATCTCCAGAAAGAGTAGGTTCTTGTCAAGGACAGGAGTGGAGGAGACTGAATGTCAACAGCTAGAAGATCTCTAGAGGAACAGCAGATCTTTTTCATAAAAAAACCCTTTCTCTGTGGACCATTGGACGACAACAATAAGTGAGCCCATTTTTACTGTTTCCTTTCATCCTCATTAGCTCTAAAATAATGCTTTCCAGGGATATAAAAATTGAAATAATCATCTTCCTTCCAGCAGAGAGAAACAGCTTGACTAATCTATAGTTTGTCTGCATCACATTTGTCTCTGTCTTCTAGTGAAAATCCTTTATATTCAGCTCTGAATATAGATGTCTGGTAGTTGTTCTTGCTTCCTCTGGCTTGTTTGGATTTAATGCAACAGAACATTTATCTTTTTCACTCACAGATCTTTCTCTAGTAGTTTATGGTGGCCTTTTTTCCCCCCCTTTTCTGTGAAATGTACCTGCCATTAGAAGATATGAATACAGAAGGAGATATCTCCTAGGCAGACAAGTCCCAGAGAAAATCATGAAAAACGACTTTCATTGTGTGTTCAGTGAAACACCAGAATAGTGAACTCAGCAAGATCTGACTGAAAAAAAAAATAAAGAAACACGAACCTTTACATTTCCTAGAAGCAAAAGTTTTTCCTGTGTAGACACTCGAGCCTGAAGAGCATGCACAAACAGTTGCAATGTTGAGCATGCACAAACAGTTGCAATGTTTATGCCAGATCAATGGGGAAAGGAAGCAGACATTTCTCACTATATCATCTAATAGCATAGAAAGGTCCAAAAGGAACTCAAAATTAAAGGTTGCTTTAGGATGCCCTTATAATATACAGGAAATAATTCTACCAGTTTGACCTGAATGAGATCTTGGCCAAATTAAATTAAAAAAAATCCATACAATATAGATGCAGTATGGGAAAGCCATAAGTTCAGAACTGTATCTGAAAGCTAAGAAAGCCGGAGTTCTGGTGACCTTTAAAGCGGTGAGAGCCAATCTTAAATAGATGGCTCTTGAGAAAGTGTTGTCTGACCAGCTCATATCAAGGTTTTGGAGATGTCTCGAAAATGAGGTAGAGGATTGTGTGGGAATCACCAGCAGCCCCACAAGATCCTGATTCTGGAATTCATGTGACAACCTGCCTGTACCAATGGACTTCATTAACCGGTCAATGTAATTGGTGCTTATAGGAAATAAAAGTGATCACAGAATCACTTGGCATTGCTTTGTGTTTCTACCACTCATCCTGCAACCCACGGGCCAGCAGAGAGGTGAGCAAGTAGCACGTCTCCCATGGGCTTCCACAGTCAGTTTGAACGATGCTGTAAAACTAAGGCAGAACCATTTTATATTCATCAGTGCTGAAAGGTCTAAGTAAAAACAGCATCACAGAAACCTCGGGTAGCATGAACTGTATCCTGGAATGCCTAATGGTTTTAGGGAGCAAAAGCTTTTGAACCCATCTGTAGACCACAGGGAAGAAAGAAGTTTGGTTAAGGATAAGGCTAGGATACAGGGAGCAGAGCTGTGAGACAAAAAGCGTAACACACTGGTAACAGCGTGAGGATGAAAAATCCCATGAAAGTAAATAGTGCAGCCAATCTGAAGTGGAGTCAGAAATCTCCTTGCTGACTATCAAGCAGATGAGAGGAGGTGAGTTCAGAAGACTCAGAACAGCACTGTCTCTATTTGAAGGGATTAGAAAATGAAAGAGCAGAGGGTGAGAGAATGAGATCACTTGTTCCTGCAGGAGGGACGAGGTGAAGGAAGTTGGCCAAAAGGCTTTTTTGTTGGCCGCAACCTGTTCACATTACAATTCAGGGGTACCCAGAGCTCAGGCGAGCACTCTTGAGCTAGCTTTAATCTGGCTAACTTGGGCAGCAACGGCAATAAGGACTTTGTGGGCACAGACGTCAGCCCAGACTGGCTGCCCAAGGAGAAACCCAGCATCCCCAATGGGTTTCTGCAGTCAGAGAAGGCAGGGCACGGGAATCTAAAATCAGTAAATATCTGTATTTTGTGATGTCCCTGTGTTTTCCTTCAACAATGAGAATGATGGAAAGCAAAATTTAAACAAGTTAGGGATATATAGCATGATCCAAGCAAGTGTGGTGAAGATAAAACACAAAGAAACTCATAAGGGAGGATGAGAAGGATGAAGACTTATTTCTAAATTGAATAGGTAGGGCCTCAAAAAGATGAAACCAAGAACTAAATTAACTACCCTACTGAACAGGAAAATCAGTTCAGCAAAGACTTCGCTTATGTGGCTATAACCATACTGAAATAATAACTCACTGCTCCAGAGGCAATAAATACCTGTTTCTCCTTTTCCATCCCCTAGAGGTTAAGGATTTTATTATTTCTTCCCCTACTAACATCCCTATTTGCTCTACAAGAACTGAATACTATTTCTCCAAATTGTCTAATTCATTAAAGAGCACAATTTAAGCTCTTAGCAAATCCTCTCAAACTGAATTAGGTTTTGAATTTTCCTTTGGAAAAATGGGCCTAAAAGGGTGCTGTTTCTTCCAAATGTATCACTAGGTATAAGATTGCCTCCACACAAAATTTAATTCAGTTTTATCCTTGGATGGTAACCACTTCAGAGTAAGACACTGTGGGAGAATTCAATATTCTGTTCTCTATTTTGAGTCTATTTTGCTTATCAGAAAGGCTCTTGCATTTAAAAATTAAAAAAGATTTGCTTCTCGATGAAATGTTACCTGTCTGTGCTACTCTGCCATCTTCTCAAGGCACTATGAGAGCCCATCAGTGTCAAACAGAATGCATATCTATCTTCTCTGAGCACAGCCTGGGGTGATTATTAGAGGAAACAGAGATTTGAAAATAGTAGAGGGTTTATGTGTGTATTTGCACAGAAAAGTGGGAAAGTTCTGCCTTGTAGTGGTGGTAGATGGTACCATGGTACTATCACTCCAAAATTACAAACAAGGTTAAAAAATATATATTTTTTTATTTTTGCACCTTAAATTCTTGTGTACATGTAGATATGGCACATAGTGACATATAACAGCCATGGTTGTGGGCTTTGGGGAACCTAACATCAACCTGCAGTCTTGTTTCTTACCTGTTACTCATCTTTTTCCTGTATCTTTGGCTGATTACACTGTGCTATATGGCTCATGGCAAGTGAGTTGTTTTAAATCATTATTACTTTATTCGGGAATTTCTGAGAATGGATTATCTCCTCTAACTCTCACTTGATGTCAGGATCCCACTTCCTCACACCGTGCCTTTATAAAAATGCAGAGTGGCAAAGCTTGTTTGAGATCCTTAGAGCAACAACAGGCCCCAGCACACGGCACTGTTCTGAGGCTTTGTGCTGTGGTTCACACCAGGATTTTCACTTATCAGCAGTGTCCTAGAAACAAGATTCAAGGGCTTGTAAGAGCTGAAAATTCAGCCTACAAGAACCACCTAGTGCTGATCTGCTTGCATGGGTACAAAGGGCTACATATTGCTTTAGCTATTTCCACATTTGTAAGCTGGTTCTGTTTCTGAGCACAAAACCTGCTCATGTTGGCTGGCATGCAAGTGGGTTTCCTATGCCTGAAACGTATCTTCAGTTTAATGAGATATTGAACGATTTGGGGTATGATCATGAAATTACAAGATTTATGAACCCTTAGTGAGTGTATGCGTGTAGTGTTGAAATGAAAACTTAAAGATAGGTGTATGTGCCTAAAAAGAAGCAATATGGAGACTCTGACAACCCTCCTGTACCCTTTCCTGCTCTGTTTCCCCTTTGGAAAACACTGGAAAGCATCTCTCAAGTGCCATCATTGTGTGCCAGAATTGGCTGGCTCATTCTGAGTGCTGAATGTGTCACCTATACAGATTTTGGCTGCAAACACTTCTGAAGCTCACATGTTTTTTAAGAGTGATACAATTTTCATAAAGGCAGCAGAATGTTTTTGGAAAATATTCACACTTCACATGCTTTCTGGAAATCTCTCTTAGATTTGCAGTATCCTAGAAATTCAAGCTGCAGTTCTTCGTTATGCTAGAGAAAGGTGATAAGGCTGACTAAGCAGTCTCCAAATAAAGTTTTGAGTTTATTCAAAGAGTTAGCAAATCCCAAGGGTCTTAGGTTATGGAAGGAAGAGCAGCGAAAATACTCACCCAAATCGAATGTAGTGACTTCCCAGGCCTCAACCCAGGATAAATTTGCTCTGTTCAATACTGTGTATGCTTTCTGAATTACTCTGTAGTAACCATGGTATGTTGATTCTTTCCGATTAACTCTCTTTATTGGGTGGATTTTTATAGCAGAGATTCACTAAGTTCCCTCCATTGACCAGTTTATGGGAAGGTGGCTTTGTCAGAAACACATACACTTTTAGGGAAACATTACAGTCCTTACATTTTCTCTCTGCTGTACCTGCTTCTCAAAATACAGTCCATTCTTACTGAAACGGAGCAGCTCCTGAGCATATTAGGCAGGAGATGTATCAGTTCTTGAACATGAATTGGCAATCGTCTTCCTTTAGAGTTTCTTGTCGCTTTCATAATGAAAAAGGTGAAAACTGGAGAAGTTCTAGGAATCGTAGAACTTCATCATAGAACCATGGATATCATAGATAAGAATCATAGGCATGTTCTTGACAGTAACCCTAAAATGATCTTGATTAGACAAGTGTTGCATACTTCACTTAGCTGACTTCCTATGAGACACTGAGAATCTCCAGTTGCTTAGTAAAAGCAGCTTTTGTGCATGGATAAAAATTAGATCCAATTCATTTAACTTCTTAGGAGGAATAGGGATTCCTTTCCATGAGTGAGCACTCAAGAGTTTTCTAGGGTAGACCATGCAGGAAGACTTGTTATGAGCTTTTCTCACTGACTTTCAGAAGTTCACAGCCTCTGCTATTTCAAAGCTGAAGAGTACATTTACATTCTATCTAAATATGAGAATAATTTTTTCTGAGCCCGCCTGCACACGGTTGTTAATACCATGCCTCTGCTGACAGAGAAGAGAAGTTTAAAAAGGACAAAGCGATACAAAGATTTGAATGGCTCTGTTAGGCTAACAGGAATAGGCATGAAAAAATAGGTTTGTTTTCCAGTTCTCTAAGCTGTTACCTTTCCACAGTATAGGAGAAACTGAGGCTTTGCTTGGAGAACACAGCATCACTTAATGTTTCATAAAGCACTTTGGTTTTGCTGTGGCTGGGAGGCAGAAGTAATCTCTGACCTCCCTTTCAGAAACTGGTAACTAGAACCAGTGCTAAGCGTACTCTTTACACTACAGTAAATTAAAGGAGGGGAATTGCCAAAAGCACTATGTAAATCAAGAAGATTTAGAAACAGGTGAGAGCAAAGCAGCTATGTCAGAAAGCCCCATGTATGCAAACAAGCAAAAATAACTTCTGCCTTGAGGAAAAAAAAAATAGCCATAAAGAAGCTTGAACTGTAAATACTACTGAAAGACATTACAAATCTTTAGAAATTGAAATCTAAGGAATAGAGGGCTGATACAGTCACAGGTTTTTCACTCAGGCTGAATTTTCCAAGTCAAACACTGCTTTATCAGCCTTGACAGCAAGACAGAAGGTGATGTGGTTGCTGCCAGCCTCTCTGCTAGTCAGTGCAAATGTTAATATGACAAAAAGAAAGGAGCTGCAGAGTAAGGTACACATGGGGCCAAACCTGTATTGTTTTTAACTGTACTAGTAAGGAAGGGCTTATTCATTTCTGGGAACGCTCATTTCTAATAATTATGGCTGAACCTCAGTTTAATAATCTCTAGAGGAAGCTCTGCAGAAAAAATTCACTGTCATTAAGTGCAGGGCAGTGTTGATCTTTTCTCCTTTGCAATTCAGATCATTTTTTATTATTTAAGGGCTTGAAATGTTTCTCTCAAGCTAACTGATCATGACGCGTGTGACAGCCCCTTCTCTCTGAACAGGAAATATCACCGCAGCTAAAGGATTCTTTGCCTTTCTTAAAGTCTGTGTCTTTATTTTACATGTCTGTTGTCCTCAGCTAAGGTGGACCGAGGATTAAAACACAGATCAAACCCAACCCGACAATCCAAAATGCCTACACCGTCATCTGCCGTGCTGCAAAATTTGGGGGCAGATAACTTAAAACTTCCCTAACCAAATCCCAGAGGAGAGAGCATCCACTCACTGGGCAATTTGGGTAAAGCAAAACACACACCAATGCAGGTGATTAGACCGTGCTGATTCTGCCTCCTCATCACCACCAAACTCTCGCCACTGCAAAGCTGATGCTGTGGCGTAAATGATGGTTATCACCACGACATGTATGAGTGACGGTTATGAATGTGGCTGCTGTTGAGAGATACCCAACAGACTGCATTTGCTGCAGCGCAGCTTCCAGGCTGGTTCTCAGGGAACCAGTTAGCAATTCTATTTACCAGTTAGCAGCCCCATTACAAATTCACTGTTATAGAGGGAAAAAAAGGAAAATCCTCCAGCCTAACATGCTATTGTTTTCTACAGCATGTTGTTTCTTGTGTCAGGTGCTTTTATGTGGTCTCTGTCGATATCTGCCTCCAAGTATTCAACCTGCCAAAGCTGGCAACCTTTCCCTCCCCCCCCCCCCCCCCATTATTCAAAAGGATACTGGTGATAACAAGATCTTTTCAATTGCTTTGCTCCTTTCTCTCTCAAGTCCTGGTTCTCTTCCTTGTCCTTATGCCCCATATCTTCCTTCTGTGGGCTGTTTGCTGCTGTGATTAGAATAATCTTGCAATATTGCGGTGTTGATCACAGCAGCCAAGCATGAGGTTGCCAGGAGGTAATGACTTCAGAAGATGCACAGAGGGAAAAAAAAAAAAAAAAAAAAAAAAAAAAGCTAAGATTTTTAGAAATAACTGAGCATCCTGTTTTCATTAAATTTTAATAGGGATGAAGGTCATACACTGAGCTCATGACCCAGCACTGGGCTTTACTTTTGTCTAGGAGAAGGAATACAAACTGAAAATACTACACTTGTATCTTTGCCTTTTCTTTCTTTCTTATCAATTGCAGTAACTGCATTCTCTTGCTTCCTAAATCTGTATTTGTTTTTTAACCTTTATGTCTGAACATAGGCTTATTTGAGATTCAGTAGAAATTATTTTCTGCAAAGTTATTTTAGAAGTGACTGAACAAGAACTTAAAGTCATATGACATGAACAGAAAACTAAAACAGCGATAGCAGGTTAATTTGAAGAAGAAAGTCACCACTAGAAGTGAAGGCAGGAAGGCTGGTTTACAGCCTCAGCTGTCACCGCCTCGCCACGCACCTCAGGAACCACATAAGCGAACACCTGAAAACACATTAACAGTTTTTGAGGGTCCTAGCATGGAACAACTAGATCCTGGTTCTGCCAAAGAGCAGAGAATTTCTGTCCTACCAGAAGTGAGACAAACTCTGAACATCTAAATTTTTCAGCATATCCTGACGTTTCCTATAAAGAGAATACGGAAAAGAGGAAGGATACAATGCAATATTTTGCTACCTAAGGGAAACTCTCCTTTTGGGGTTAATAGCTACTTCAGTTAAAGTAATTACAGACAAACTAAGGTGCATACTGGAAAGAGATAGAGTGGTCTGTAAGTGAAAAAAACCTTAATTTCCATGTTAAATCTGATCCTGTAAGTGTAACATTGTATCCAGGTCAAGAATTATAGTTGATATATGGGCTTTTAACACAGTTGTTTGTTTACTAGGTGGGTTTGGTGCAGGCCTGCAGCCTCCTTTGCGGTCGGCGTTACTGCGGGAGGAAAAGCTAAACGAGGAAATTAATATGTAGTGCTCAAAGCCGAGATGATCAGGCAAGCTTCTACAGCTTTGGTGCAAACTGAAACGTACTCAGAAGTTCGTTGTCCCTGAACAGTGTGAAACTTTTTATCAGTGTTTCCTTACTCTAATGAAACTGCTTCACTTTTTTTGAGTCCTGAGGGCAGCAGAAGTGGCTACGCTCAGCCTTACTGAGAGGTTTGGCGATGTGGGGGAAAAAAAAAAAAAAAGCCCAAGAGACAGCTCCAGACTGATGGTTGATATCTTAGTAGTTGCTTTTCTTCTAACATCTCATTTTGTCTGTACCTGCCAAATCAGGCACACAATTAACAAGAACTGAGGAAAGAGACAGGGCAGAATTGTTGCTAAATTGAACATTTTGTTTGTTTTGCACGAGCTATTGGGCTCATTCTTATCCCTGTCCTTGTAAAACTCAATTTGATGCTTTCTGCACTAATTTAATTCTAATCTACTCCTCTCTCTATTTATTTTTCAAAATCAAAATCTGCTTATTATACTCTCTGGGCTGAGTATTTTCCTTCATAGTGTTATTTCACTTTCCTCTCCTCCCAGATCTTTTTTCTTTGCTCTCCTGCTTCAGATGTGTTCCTAAGGTGCAATCTGAGGGATGCTCTGATGGATGCTTTAGCAAAAACACGCCACAGAAAGCAATGAATGAATGCAGAGGGGCTCAGGAGGTAAAGTGAAAAAGGCCAGAGAACATCTTAAACAGAAGATATTGCCAGAGACAGGGGGTCTCTGTCATGGAAAACCAGTTCTTAGAAATGACTGTGGAGAAGGTGGCTACAGTAGAGGAGCAGAAGCAATGGGAAACACAGATCTTTTCCTTAATTCCAGGGTCAGTCTGGACCAGCCTGTGATGCCAAGGTAAAAGGCATGGATGTAGAAGCAGAAAGACAACCCTAAATCACGCCCTGGGCAAAGGAAAGGATAATGGCATTAGAGCTGCTGTTTATCGATACCAGTCTCTGGTGAGATCTTCGCCCTGTCAGTAAGCAGACTTGTGCCAAAAGGATATATGCAGCAGTCTGACCTGCACAGAAAAATGAATCTATTATATAAATTAAGCTCCTGAGAGAAATCCTGGCCCTGTTAAAATCTCAGTAGCCTGCCTAAGCAGATGATGACATCTAAAAGTATATGATAATTTCCAAGTGCAGTGTTTGTTATACAAAATGATATAGAAATGAAATAATGCCAATAGAAGCACAAAAGCAAAACAAGCGCAAATAAGGAAGGGTACCTAACACTGTAATTATTGGCTGTATGTTTGGCAGGAGCAAATGCTAAGGATTTAGGCTAATGAACCTTCAACATGTCAGAGATGCTTATTCATCCTCACTCTATGGAGAAGAGAAAATAGAAAAAAAATGGCAGAAGAAATCCCAGTTGCTCTAAGCACATGGATTCCCAGCCAACACTTACAGTACACTTACATATTTGTGGGATCTATATTTCTGCAGGTATAGACCTCCTCCTTCAATGCTGCTGCTGCTGTATGAATTATGGTCAATAACAACATCCAGACCAAAAAGAAATAGTCACCGCTGCTAGGTTTTGCCTGAGTTTTGAGAGGCAACCTCTGGCTACAAGTAATTTGGGAATCATCTGATAGAGTCTGGCATATCACTGAAAGGTTTTTTTGTTGTGGCTTACTGTCCTTACAAGTCTTTCATCCATACCCACTTCTGCAAGTTAAAAACTTTCTAGTTTAATAGCTGACATTTCCTGCAGATCTGGAGTTTAGTGCTTGCCAACTCGTACCAGAAGGGAAGAGACCAGGTAGAAACTCTCATAGTGAAGTTTTTCTTTTGCGTGCCTGCAGCCTTACTTTATACTGCCTAAGCGTAGACACTAACCTCATTACCTCCAAATTTAAATGATCCCAGTGCAGACAACAGATCAAGGAACCAGACAGCATTTTTGTTTTGCTTTGAATTACTCTTTAGCCATCAGCTATCAGCTTGCTTTGTTTATTTTTAAAAATTTAATTCTAGCTGATACATTGTACACGTGAATGTTTTTAAAGCTCAGGCCTTAAGGTTTGGAAATAATAAATACAGAGCTGCTCGTTTGGTCCTCGGGTGTTATCCACATCTCAGTGGGATCTCTAATGGATTTTCCACATCATTTAGTGTCTTGCAAAATATAACAATGCGTTCAGTCATTTTTCAAAAGCAATTAAGCTGAAGTTATGATTTGAGGGAAGCTGTTTGCCACTTCATCAGAAAGCAATATATTTCCTTTTCTAAAGTCTAGTCTTCATGAAGGCAATTAATACAAACATACTCAACGGTAAAACCCTAGGATTTGAAGAAGCGTTTGCAGAATACCCCTCCTGAACTATCGCTGTTACATGTCCAGGTGAAAACAGACCCAACAGTTCCTCCCTTTTGACCTGTAAACTGTGCAGGCATAACTAGGTTGGAACCGTAAAGTAAACACCTAACCCAGCTGGTCTGTTCAAGTGAAGGACTGCACTCGTACATCAGTACGGCTCCTAGGGCTGTCGCGTGGCTGTCGGGCATGGGGTACAAGCCGAAGTTCCTCTGAACCTGCTTATGGAGACACCCTCTATCCACTATATCCGCCCAGAGAAGGAGCATGGCGGAGAGTGCAGACTAACAAGTTTTCTCAGGCTTATTATCACAGATACGGTGCAGGTGAAACTTGTGCCAGCAGCATGGTGGTGGTCAAGACGGTAAAGACAAGAGGGAAGACAGAGGATGGGGAAGCAACATCCAGGCCCCAGACGATCAGAAATAACTGGGAATGGAAAGGAGATGAAGATCAGTAGCTGCAGGATTTGTGTTCACAGTGTCTGGAAATAACCACTTAAATTCCCCAAAAGCTTCAGTGAAATACCTGTAAAGGGACATGCAAACCATATGTGTGCATGCTGAGCCAGCTCACTGTTTTATAGACAGTACCTATTGGTCTCACCAGAGGTAAAATTTTATTTTAGGCCATTTTTAGTAGCTTATAACACTCTAATACCTTTTATGTTCTTGTGTTTTTATGGTCTCGTCTATACCAAAGTTGAAATATTTTGTTAAAGTTGAATGGAAATAAGCTCACAATTTCTGATTTGAGTTTAAAACATACACAATTTTGCAAACCTAATTATACAGATTGAGAAAAGGCTTAGAAGCTGGTTAGAAACTGTCCCTGCCCTGGAGACCTTATAAACTTATGAAAATCTGGAGATCAACAAAGGGTAGAAGCATCATGCTCATTTTGCACATTTCATTAGATCTGAAGAACAAGCCAAATGCGTGGTGGGAGGAATAGGGCAGGGCAGGAGGTCTGGCTCATAGCCTTATAGTTAAGTGTATTTGCAATGCAAATTTCTCACACATGCAGTAAAGTTGCTATTACAGTTTGATCAAGAGATGGTTTAAAAATATATGAACTGAAGAGTTTATGAATAACTTATTTCTGCAGCTTGTAGTTCCAGTCTAGAGAGCAAGAAACCTCATCTGAGATACTCGCATTAGGTTTGAAAGGCCTATCAACCCTCCTTTTTCAAAGCATAAACCAACCCATAACCACAGGAATTGCAAAGAAACTTCCCAAAACATGGAGAGTTTTGGCAGTCACCTAACTGAAACTTTCCTTTTCTGTGTGCTTCCTAGACTGCAGGAAAGGAAACATACTGCTTTCTGATGAAGTATCCAGTAGCTTCCCTCAAAACATAAGACATAGCACCAGCCATTTTAATGA
This sequence comes from Rhea pennata, assembly GCF_028389875.1. NCBI lineage: Eukaryota > Metazoa > Chordata > Aves > Rheiformes > Rheidae > Rhea > Rhea pennata. The sequence continues at coordinate 11,012,679 of NC_084666.1, read as the reverse complement.
AAGGGCACTGGATTAGGATCATTTGGCTAGCTCAACTCTGAGTTTATTCAACAGAGATAATTTGAACTTTTGTGAAGTTTTTATATCCAATATCTTCAGAAAATCAGTGCAATATTTCATTTTCTACATACCTGTCTGTTTTTCAAGTCAGTCACCTGCATTCCTAGCAGCAGGTTAAAATGTATTTCATTCATTAACAATTAATACAAGCAATGTGATCTTGCATGGCAAAAGAGATTCATCACCAAATCTTACTCATCACAACACTCTGAGCCAATCGAGTTCCTCAGCCAAATAAAATATCACTCTCTGACTGCTGTCAATTAAGTTAGAAAAGGGCAAGTTAAATAGATTTGGTGCCATTAAACTTCCTGTAATGATTAACAAGACTCATTTAACTCTTTCAGAGATACATATTTTTAAACCATGATGAATGCTAGCAAAAATCATGAGCGGCTACTATTATAGCAGCAACAGATCGATAATGCCCCCAGGACCTTCCTTTTAGGCAGCCTATGAGCCCAGGGTAGAAATGCAGCATCTTGGCACCAGCAAAGAGTAGCTCACTACAGCCTTATCCTGGTGATTCAAAAACTGGGTTATGACAACTTTGCCGTGCGGATAGGAGACTATATAACCTCTGTGTTTAATCTGTTCCAGTGCTTACTGGAACAAGGAAGCATTCCTACCAATGAAATTCTGTATGAAATGAGACGTGGATGTCCTGTTAAGCACCTTTGTGTTCAGTAAATAGGAAGAAGATGGTTAAAGCTGTGAGAAGACATCACATAATTTCCTACTAGACTCAATTCATTTACACAGTGCATGTTGTATTGTATATGAAAGAGCTGGAAACCAGAGGTTCTCTCTCTTCTGTTTGTAGCAGCCAAGGGGTCTAATGTTCACGTTAATCTGCCTCCTAATCACTTGCTGTGAAGGATGCTATATTTATGTCTTGTTGGGAGAGTAGCAGGATAGATGCATATGAGATCTTCCTGCAGCGAAGAGAGATCAACACAGGAAATGCACAGAAAGAGGGGAATTTGAGACAGAAAATATCTTGCTTGCCTGCCAGAGTCATTTACAGAAACTCTTGGTCTTTAAGAGTATCTGAAGGCCACAGAGAAATGGCTAACACACTGTGCTACCAGCTTATGCAGCATATTAGGGTCAAAGTTATTTGTGCATCCTTTGACACAAATATTACTTGTAACACGGGTAAAACGAAAAAAAATCATCAGATGTACTGAAAAGAACCATGAAAAGTAGATGAGACAATCCCTATGAAGGAGACCTCACGGAGGATAAGGAGAGGAGCCTGTGTTATTTATTTTTTCATAGATCTATGCCTTCCAAAGGAAAAGTACAGACTGAAGGGAGCAATTTCACAACTTCACTGTGCTGCAGTCAGTCAGGCCGTAGCATGGAGCGAGTTCTCACACAGGTCAGCCAGGGAGGGCTCTGCACTCCCCAGCTTCCACTTACACCCCAGGGCCTTCAGGGGCTTCAGCTCCAACTTCTCAGGAATACTTACCTGTGTCCCAGGGCAGTCATGAGAGAACTTCAGCTTCAAAAGGTGGTTGTTTTGGAAAGGAGCCAGAGAGAAAGGTGGAATCCAAAATAGCTCCTCTTTGTCACCTGCAAAAGGAATGATAATTATTACAGTGAAAGAAAATACTTTCTTCCTAGCCCTAGTATAATTTCTTTTATGTAAGTCTGGTTGGCAGCTCACTTCATAACACCTGTGATATGGATTGGAGAAACCTTTCATCACTACTTTATTATTTAGCTTTTATCTGCTAAGAGGAACAAAAGAAACTAAATTATTTCCCTAAGAGGAAAGGAGAATACTTACTGTGACACACTGCATATATCCTGACTATTTTCATGTTTCTATTTATGTGCAGCTTGATTGTCCAGTGTAAATACAAATTATTTAAGGAATATTTTTTATGAAGGTTAAGTTTTTAAGTCAATTGGTATTTTTGAAAACTTCATGCACAGAAGCAAATTTCTCTCAGCTATGGAGAGGACAGATAGGAAAATTTTCAGGACTGAACTTGACAGTACTCTTGGGGCAGAAGAGCAATTTACTAATAACTCCAGGTGGGCACTTAACAGAAAGAAGCAAACGGTGTTATTGAAGGGAAGCTCTGAAACACTTTGTAGTGAAGTATTGAAGAAAGAAGTAGGAGCTAAGAATAAGGACAGATAGCTGTTGTGTCTTAATAACATTGCCACAGCTATTTTCGTACCATGGAAATAGGATGTACCTTGCAATAAAATCAGTGTTGAAGGAAATGATCCTCCTACTATATAAGTGCAGATAGCATGGCCTATTTGCCTTAAATTCTAGAATTCTTCAGTCTTGAACATCAAACAGTTCATAAGTAATAGTATAAGACTATATAGCTAAAAAAAGACCTTTGCACAATTTTTTTGTAAGTTTACATTTCCTGAGATATCCATGCAAATAGAGGAATTTTGGTAAATCTGTCATTATTCAGTCCAAAGAGCTCCTCCTCGAGAATTGTCGGGGTTTGTAAAAACCATCCACACACCATTTTTATAACCCATTCCAGTGTTGCCCTCCATCTGTCCTGGTTGGTCTCTCTCTGTTTCTCCTGTGCAAAAGACTTTTCTGCGCGTTTGCTCCGTCAGGGCTGAACCTGTCACCTTGTGTCTGCCAACTCTGCATTCTGCTCCAAAACTGCTAATTACACTTTTTTTTTTCTCATGTCATCTAATTGATTACTATAATTAAATTAAAATATGAGTGGTTGTTTCTGGCTTGTAGCTAGCTCTGAGTTTGTTACTTCTTTGTCAGATATCGTGAAAGTGCTATGTGCCTGAAAGCTTTTTCTTTCTGTACCAGATTGCTTAATAAAAACTGTTAAATCCCCTACAGAGCTTTTCCTATATTCTTGGACTAGTACGACCACAACACAAAACAACTGTCATTACACATATGTAACTTCTGAGTTATCTGAACTGACTCGTTAATGTAAAAACATTTAGATTTCTTTTCTTACAAACAGAATTGTGTTTGATTCTATCCACTTTAAATAAATAACACACTTGGGCAGTTGTAACAGGGAAAGTTTAGCAAAGTAAGTGTCATATTCTTAGCTAAAACCCATTCGCATGGAACTTCTTACATGTTAGAAGTCCGGTAAATTTGTTTTCTTTGAATCATTTGTTATACTTAAAACAAGAGACAGCAAGTAATTTCTTTCTATCCGTTTGTTATAGCTTTGGGGCTTCCTTCTCCTTTTGAAAGTTGGAGTCAACAGCCAACGTTTTGGCCATGTTAATCAAAAATTTTCCTAGTGCTGAAAAAAATTTGCGACCTTCTTACGATGTAGTCATATAAGGATATAGATCGTGATAATAACATTAGTGAAAGTGGAAAATTTTAAGAAAGGATGACTTGGTTCTTGGATTAAAGTGTTGTACTCTACATACAATATGTTCATTATTAAACATTTACATTTTGGTTTCTGTCATCATTTTTCCTCTTGCCTCTTGGCAGCTGTCATGGTTTATAGAAAGAATCTAGTGTTCGTGGTATTTCTCTGGGAATGTTGTTTCTCTTTGTTTTGGTCTGGAATGCACACACTGGCTTTTGTAAATATTTTCTATCTAGCACTATTTAGAAGAATTTGTCAACAACACTATTTGTTGTTTACATGTGAAAATGTAAGATGAACCCACCAAGTCTGCCATACATGAAATGTGTCTTCTGGACATCTCCATATATAGCAGAAATATTTTCTGCAAAGACAGACTGATGAATAATTAGGGATTATCAGTATGGAAGTGAGAAGGATAGATAAAATAAACACAAAAAAATAAAAGGAATTAAATATAAACAGATTTCATGATTGATCATCCATAAAAATATGTCTTTAAGAAATATCTTGTTGATTCAGACTACCACTGTGTTATACCAGGTCACTGCAAGATTTTCTCACTTAGCTCTTCCATCCCTCCCCCTCTTCACAATTTCTTTTCTCTATTTGCTATATTTAATCTCTGATTAGATGTAAATGCTGAGAATCAGTCAGGGGTCACCTTGTGTTTATACAGCACCTAGTTCAAATTATTCCTATTCTTAGTGGCAAAGTCTTTACTGGATGTCATAAGATCACCCTCAGAATAGCACCCCAGGAAACCAGTGCCATGGGTCCCAATCCCGCAGAGACTCTAGCAGAATTAACTGGACCATTCAAGATACACAAAGTGAAATAAGTGCAAACAAGTCTTTGCAGGATCACAGATGCATTCTGGAGGACTATGAATACATTCTGTGCTGCACTTCAGAGGCAATAAATCTTAGCAGACAGAACAAGTAAACCGAACTTAATTACCTAATATAATAAGCAACAATGAAAATACTGTGAAAATTTATAGAGAGGACAACTAAACATTTTTCATTATACGCTTCACCAAGGAATTTGTTCTAGACAAGGAAACTTCTTTAGTGCTAAATTCACAAGATAGAGTGACTTTCTTTATTGAAAGTTTCAACTGAGTGGGAAAAGAAGAAAATTTTAAAAATCACTTTCAGATAGTGAAATTATTCTTTGGTGTGGGTGTAGATAGAAAAATAAGGGTAGTGCTTAAGATTAAGCAAGGAGTAGGAGGAAATGTCTGTACAGTGGAAAGTAGAATTCAATATCCTTAAAGTATAAAGTTAGAAGACATCTGAAATACCATCAGAAATACCATCAATAAAAAGAATGCAAAATTATGAAGTATACCTTGACCATTTGTCAATAAGAGTCAAAAAGCAATCTAAATTCTTTTCATATCAAAAGTTAAAACTCTAATTTATTTTTATTGTGAAAAAAACCCATTAACCCAAATAAATCCTCTTATTTTTCCTCTTCCTGTTCGCTTTTAGGTGGGGGACATAGGGCACATAAGAATAATCAAGAGAATCTCAAAACTGTTGGAGGAGACATCAGCCTAATTGATATTCAGCAGCTTTCAGGATGTGTGTATGGTCTTGATCCATTTCCTGCCTCTAAACAAGAAGGTTGAAACCTAGATGTCCCTCATCCAAAGAGCATGCCATTAGGAGCCTCTGTTTTTCTTTCTTTTTTTTCTTTCTTTTTTTTTTTTTTTTTTTTAATAGAAAGCTGCTTGAAGGACACCTGTGTCAAAATCTCTTTTCAACAAGTGCTAAGAATGTTCCCCGAGAAGTTAGGAAGGAGACCTTTATTCAAACCCTTCAAAATAGCTGGGCCAGATTTCTCTAAATATGGTAAAGCAAAGGGAAGCCTCAGGTACAACTGTACCTTATCATAACAGAGTAAACTAGAGGGAATCCAGCAGGATAATTCACCTAGCCACTGTCTTTGCTCATGGGTACCCAGCTAGGAGACAGAAACACATCTAACTACACATTGGGGTGTCAGATGAAGAGACAGCAGGAAGCATGGGAGCGGAAAGTGGGCTGCACAGGGGGAAGTTCTTGGCACATAACTGGCTCCCACCTCCTTTTCCAGCTGGGGAGAGCTCTGACAGGGACTCATCTGTGCACTTGGCTCCTCCTGTTTCCCCTTGTCCGGTTCCTGCCGTTGTCGGAGCTTCTTCTCCCTCCTTTGCTGGTTTGGTTCCTGGTATCTACTGTGACTTTCCAGCTGGTCCTTGAGGTTGGCCATGCTCAGGGCCAAGCCTTTCCTGGCTGACTTCGAAGAATCAAAGTCCTGGATGCTTCTCAGATAGGGATTTCATCAATGTTGCACTTAAGCCAGACCAGGGAGTGGACAGGAAAAACAAGAGTTACGTAGATCACTCTGACGGATGGAATTGTCTTGGGAAGCTGAGAGCAAAAACAAACAGTCGTGATCCCACTGGGCGTTTTGCCTCTGATTTCAACATTAAATAAAATCATATTTTCAGAAGGGACACAGATGCCTTCATCGCAAGGATGTATTTCCTGTCATCAGGAACCATCATGATTTTCACTCCCAAGTCAGTCAGTGCAGCGTTGCCTATGCTATATTATCACAACCACTGTGTCAGCCTCTCAGCTGACCTCATGCAGACCCATACAAGGTTTCCAGGATTAGGATTAAAATCTTTCTAATTTAATCCAATATCCATATCATAGATATCCTTCTATAATCAAATTCTTTCAGTCTCTTTCTTGAGAAGTGAGTCTTTGCCAACCAATTCACCACATTCCAATATTCTAATTACAGAGTTAAAAGAAGCACGAAGACCTATAAATTCACAGCTTACTGCCTTGCCCTCACTTTTAAAGCAATCATTACAAAACACTTTCCGTCAGTACTACATCACGGGGAACTGTGCAGAGAAAGGCCATGAATTAAGGACTTTGTTTCCAATGTAGTCAGGCCAACATTTTTTGTAAGTGCAGTACTGAATTAATTTATAATAACAGACAGCTGCATGCACTAACCTTTCCTCTATACATTACACAGAAGCACAAATCTGACAAATAATTCACAAGGAATTATTTGTAAGATCCATAATCATACTTACTCACAAATACACCATAAAATGATCCCAGGCTGGCAGTTTAATAGCTTTATCTCTGATTACTGTTCCCATAAAAACCTCAGAGAAACAGAAGTGCCTGCATTTGGATGACAAAATCCCCAGCTATTTCAAAGGCAACTAAAATTTTGAAACAATAAAGATGTTTTTATTGTTCCCTACAGTAAAAGCATGACAGACTAAATAACGATACTAGCATAAATTCAAGGAAAGCCTCTGTCTCTAGCAGAGGCTGACAGGAATGGTTGGCCTCAAGCATTAGCTCAGTCAAATATTCATAGCAATCTTCATAGTAATTCTTATTTCAAAGTAAAAACAGTCCATGTTAAGATAAATTTGAGATACTTCTGCAGTTTTTCCTTTTTTTTTTTTTTTTTTTTTTTTTTCTCTTTAGATATGAAAGCTACTTGGCATAGGGTTTTCAAAACAGTTTTCTACCCCCTGTGCATTCTCTATGCTGCACAGACAGAGTAACTGTGAGTAAATTGAAGCACAGGAAGTTCAGCCTGACCGTGAGGGGGAATTTCTTCCCTGTGAGAGTGACGGAGCACGGGAACAGGTTGCCCAGAGAGGTTGTGGAGTCTCCTTCTCTGGAGATCTTCAAGGCCCGCCTGGATGCATCCCTGTCTAATATGCTCTAGGTGACCCTGCTGAGCAGGGGGGTTGGACTAGATGATCTCCAAAAGTCCCTTCCAACCTTTCTGATTCTATGATTCTAAAATACCTCCCATGCTGTGTGGCATCTCTTTCATTCCTAAATTACAACTTTGACCTCCATCCCTTCCTGGGGTGGCTGTTATTTGTCTCTGTGGGGCCTATCATTTTCTTTCCATACAGGACATTAGTCTTCTCCCTTCCCAAACTGCAGCTAATGAGACCCACCAAGCCAACGGCACAGGTCCGTGCTTCTAAATGCAACCATCAGGACTGGGTAGGAGGCCACAGTCCCCGCAGGCAGCTGTGAGACAGCTCTGCACTTGCCGCAGGATCTCGTCAGGCAGATGTGGAAAAAGGCTGCTCTGGGCTTCTGCTGAGCTGTGGGATCTGGTTGTGCTTTCTGCATCATACAGTGTGAGAAACCTCACAGGGTTACATGTCAGACTCAGGGCTTTCATGGCTACTGCTCATTTTACTTTCTGGTATGTAGAGTGGGATTCTTCTCTCCAAAAGGAGGTTTTTACAACTAGGCTGCAGTTGTAGTTGTCCTTGTACAGTTCAGGAGAGATGTGAGCACTTTCAGGGTACTCAGGCAGGTGTTTAGAGCAGATTGTCTAAAATATCTATTTGTCTCCATGGGTTATAAATGCAGTTTATATAGTTAACTCGCAGGTTAACTTGCACTGCAGACATGTAAAGTTGTGGGGAAAAGGCAAGAGAAATCCCAACCTTAGTCATTAGCACTGTAGTTTCTTCTATAAGAAAAAAAAGGGAGAGGGAGTATTTTCAAGCAGTTACTTTACGATGGCTGTCTTTACACTCGTTAATCAGACACCATTGAGCCAATCAGAGCATTATCATTAAAAAAGAATGAAGGAAAACCTTCTGTTCCTAAACATGACTAACCAGAATCTGGTGATGATGCAGTAAAGATGCTTCTAAGAGGTCATGTCTACACCTCCTGTCATTACAGAGCCAAAGCACAAGTACATCTCTGGCCTCCAGAATTTTTGGAATTTTGTTGAATCACTTTGCCTAGATCAGTAAAATATAAATAGTATCTTACACTAATATATACTCAGACAATATTCTATCTGCAAATCATATTATTCCTCTATTTCCAATCAAAGAATTTTTACTAGTGAAATGGCTTACAGCTCCTATGCTTAGAATCTTAAAAATAAATTTTCTTACTAGCAAAGTTTTATCTTTGAAGAGGAAATAACTACACCTGGAAAGCTCCAGGCCTTAAAAAAAAGCATTTGGAACTCAGTGTTTGCAGTAGAAGTGTTTGGAAACAGAAATTTGTATTCCATAATGTATCTTGACATTTGAACCTGTTTTCATTCTGAATTTTAGCAAAAAATATTGTTTCCCAAAAAATTAAAATTAAAGCAGAAAGAGAGAGAGAGATTCATAAACATCAAAATACTTTATTTCCATAACATAAAACCACATAAAATGGAAGATAAGATAATAAAATGAAACATAGTAAAAAACAGATATTTTTGCCAATGGAACAAAATAAGCTAGAAAAAATCGTTTCTACTTTCATCTATCCACAGTTTCAGCAAAATGGATACGCTCTTGTGAAGCTTTTCAGCTGATGAAATTAACTGTCCTTTCCAATGTTTGCTCACATGATATTTTCCAGCAGCAAATTTTTCTATCCAGTTTTTGATCAGCCCTATTTTGTGGGATCAGGCAAAAGGTAGTTAAAATCTGCCAGAAAAGTAAATGAAGAAGCACTCTAGTGTTGCCGTAGCCAGACTGATTTAAGAATGCAAACAAGGTGAGGTGTGTGGACAGAGATTATAGGCTTCAATAAGCCAGCTAAGATAGTCGCAAAAATAGGTGAGGTTTAAAGCCTTCTGCAGCATGGAAATAAAAGCTGCAGTCTTCCCGGATAATAGTATTTGTGGATAACTCTTCTGTTCATCCCATAAACATAAGCTAGAAGAGGATGAGAGAAAGGGAAGAAAAGGGAGAACACGGTGTGTCTTAACATCGATACCCGTTGATTTTTATTTTCCGATTGAGACGTGAGCATTCTTCCCAGACCTGCTTGGTGATGGTGTTGTCTAGGTCCCACCTTGTGTACGGGGACTGAGGGGCTAGAGGGGAGCTGTTAATTCGCGAGCGACAGTCTCGCAGCGTTCCTGTCCCTTATTGATTATCTATCATCTGAGTGCATGGCGGTTGCTACGTTTCCACTACGTGCTTGGCATCTCAAGGGTTTGGGAAGTTTTATGTTAGATGCTCAGGCCCAGTCTGACACCAAGTTCCCGCGGGTCTGGGGACAGTTTGCAAAGACTATTCGTGATAGAGGGTTAAATCACTAGCTGATGCACAGGCTTCTTATTAGAAAGCTCTATGAACTCGAGCAGATAGCAGCAGGAAGCAAAAGGTTCAAAAACAAATATTCATGATCACAAGTGGAATCCTCAGAGATAAAATCGATAGGCCAGCAGGTTTTTAGGGTTCATTGCTGTTCAGTAAACAATTAAAGAAACAAGCAGGCTCAGAGAAAACCAAAACCAAGCCACTTTTTTGTCACGTTTGGTGGATAGTTGCATCCAGCTCAGTTTAATATTTCTGTTAAGGATCTGGATGATGAAATACAGTTTGCTCACGCTCTTGCATATCTCACCAAAGAGGACTGGCTGAAAGCATATGGGAGGAATTGGTTCTGTTTCAGTATAAGCTTGACAACTTCGAGGAAACAGTCCAAAATCAACAATAGCCAATTGTGACAAGCATTCATTCAAGAAAAGGAAATCAAGGAGATGCATACAAAAATGGAGAAAAAACTTAGTCAGTTCTCTGATAGAAAAAAAGAGCTGGAGGGATGACACTGGGTCACAAAGCAAATATGAATTAATGTGATGCTGTTAGTTCTTAAGAAGTGTCTGTGTAAGAGCTGGACAAGAATCAGCAACAATGACTAATGGATACAATTTTGGACAACATTTCAAAGGGGTAGATTGAAAGAGAGAGAACAAGAAGAATCATGAGAAGTGTGAAAAACAACAGTCTTTGAAGAAAAGCAGATGTTTGGCATCTAAACATTTTTAGTAATGAGACTTGTACAATATTTTTTCTAGGTAGTATGGACTCATCTTAATTGCCAAAGTACTGTAGATTACCAGTTTCGAGCTGACTGTACAGTGTTGCTTTTGAGCTGTGAATTCTTACTTTGAAGTCCTTACCTATGCTGAGAGAAAGATTTTCCTAGTGGAGGAATTATACCTACTGATACGAGCTTCTGCTTCATAAAAAAGGTTAACAGAGAAAGAAACAAGTTTGGAAACAGGGAGATGAAGAGTGAGTAAGTGTCAATTTTCTCCATTTCCTCTCTAATTCAAGGATAAAATAGTATTGGGCTCAGTCCCAAGTTACAGAAGAAAGAGGCATGGGGAAACCAATTGTCTTATTTGAGTGTAAGGCAAAATATTCAGCAGCTTTATCTTTGACTTCTGACTGCAAACTCCTGTGGCGGGAGCTTTTTCTTCTTTGGTGCTAATACAGCATTGATAAGTAAGCACTCTGAGGATGCTCAATAAATTATTTTGCTCTCTATTCAGGCAGACACCAGCCAATGCAAAGTTTAGCTAAGTGGACAGAACCACACATACTCTGACTTGCATCATTTTTTTCCTTTAAGGGGAAAAACACAGATATAACAAAATGCATTTGTTGGCTAAATGGACCTTATCTCATGGTTGTACCCTACAGCATGGTAGGTTGAACCCTACAGCTGGGTACATGGCTGTACCCCACAGCTACGTACAATAAACCTTATTCCAGATATGCGATAGAGAAATTGTCATCAGAAACACTCCTGAATTTTGTGGATATTCTGCTATATAATGAGACCAGAATAAAACCAACATGTATAGCGCTTTTCTAAATGGCTGACCGAGCCAGTTGCTGATTCAGAACCCTTTTACAGTCAGCTTCAAACCTGTTTCTGACAATGATCCATCTTTTCTGAACAATAGCCTCTAATTGTGAGTATGCAAAGTTTGTCTGTGGACTTCTGACGCATCTATACCTAAACGTACTGCTAAATGTTTGTATTTAGCATCCATGCATTAAACTGACAATTAACACTGTATCTGCTAACACTGAACTTTGGCAGCTTTACCAAATTATATCGGCTGACAGTGAAGACAATCAAGCCTAAGGAAAGCCTGCACGTGTTGAACATATCACAGAGATCAGATGGAAATATCTGAATAATTTGGCACTCCTAAGCCTGACCTACATTATGGAGGGCTGAGACCATCGCTTTGGTAAGCAGATGTACGTGATTACTATACAAGATTCAAAGCCCCAGTATGCTTACATAATATTCCATAGTTCATAGCATATTCTAAGTGACTTCTTTTCCAAAAGCTTTAGAACTTAGTCTGAGATGTAATAGGAACTGACAATTGCATTGGCCATATTTTTGCTGTAGATTTGCTTTACAGTTTTGTGCTAAGAAAAAGGATTTAGCAGGAATGAAATCCACTTGAATATAAAAAGTCTTCACATATAAAACCCTTACAAATTTTTAATGAAGTGCAATAATTTTGTTTGTAATTTGTGTGGCTCAGTTGCCTTCTGCTTCTCCTGTAACACGTCTCCACAGAATAATTTCCACGTCTGTATCTCACATATCCGCAATAACCCATTTGTCTGATGTTTAATGGCTCATGATTGTCATGTACATTACACTAACGGTAATTCTGGGATCTAAATCCTGGATCTTTTGCAAGCCAGAGAAAGTTTTTTCACCTCTTAATCTTCCCATCTGTAAAAATGGGATAAAAATGATACTTCAGAGAGGCATCAAGGTATCAACTCATCAAGTATTAAATGTTTTGTACAGGTCTCTGAGAGGCATGGCTGGACAACGGTTGTAGCAATGTCACACATTACACATTAATGTTACATAGCAGGGTAGTCAGGGGATAAAGTTTTAAAAGCAGACTTCAAAAAATGCCCTGGCCTGTCAATGCCCAAATTCCATTGCTTCCCAAGTAAAGGTGTAGGGCCCAGACAGCTTGTTCAAATACATTCAGAATTTAACTGTTAAAAAAAACATAAATGAATGTTAATGCTGCGAATTCTGACAATTTAATTTAACTTCCCAGCTGCATTGTCTCTAATGGCCTATGCTTCCTTTCACAGAACACCTTCCACACATGCTGGTCAACTAAATGCCTACCTGGGATCTTAGTCACCAATACATTAAAGAGCAGAGTTGCAAGCATTCTCCTTCACTCAGCACACATTTCCTACACTCATCAATAATTTAAAATAACTTACTTTCCTCAGGACGTTCTTGGAGCACAAAAGGGGGAAAGTCTTTATCTAGGGTTAAAAAAGAGCACAGCCTTCACAGCAATTACGTTTTGTCTTTTGCTGAGCTTACCAATTAGCACTAGGCTTCCAAAAGGAAATATTGACCCAAGAACCACCAAACAGCTATTAAATGAGAACTTTCAATTTTTCATTTTACAACCTAACACAGCACAGGACTGTAGGTCTTTAACTATTCCCAAATAGTATTATTGTTTCCTAGTAAGTACAAGTAGTTCAACACTAAAATTGAGGTTTGCATATTCAACTACAAATAAGGTTTACAGTATAAATCATCCCAACCAATTGTCATCATGAGTATTTACACTACACAAGAGGCCCTACCTCTAATAGCTATATTAAAGGGATAAATAAGAGTGTCTGGAAAATCCAAGCATTGAGAAGTCTGGAAGAATTGTTGTCTGTCGTACTGATTATCCTACAGGTTGCAGATAAAGACTCATATTCTGTATTCTTCCTGCAAAGAAGGCCTTGAACAGAGGATGCTCAGATCCACAAAAATCCTCCTCCTGTCTGTTTGCATTCAGACCTTAGCAGAAATAAGCTTCTTTCTTCCTTATGAATATGTTAATGCCTAGTGATTCTGATTCTAAGGATTACTAGTCTTAGAGCTGCAATCACGAGCCCCAAATGTTGGGGAGCTTATACCTGATAAGACAATTACGAGTAGAGACATATGGGAACAACTGCTGTAGCAGGAGGAACACAATACACAGCTTGACTTAAGGCAGCTTGGGGATAGCACATGGGTCCTATCTGACAAAGTCAATGCTATTCATGCCAGGGTTACTCAAGTATCAGGAATAAAAGCACCCAGTAATCAGGATTGGTATAATCCACTGGCAAATTCCCAGTTATTTTATTTTTAAGCTTTCCCGTCTCTTCCAAATCCCATAGGTGATAAAACTCAAGAAGTAAGTATTAACACATAGAAAAGATGACTTCAAATCCATTTTACAGAAAGCCAAAAGACAGTCTATGGGTAAAGTTCTCCCCTCTTGCTCTCCCTGCACAAGCAGCATGTCTGAGGTGTGCATGGTAGGAAGAACCTCAGCTCTGACATCAACTTTGAATTCCTGTGCAAGTACATCCTCATAGCATCATTGCAGCTGGGACGATCTACAGATACAAGGGAGACAAGATTAACTTATGAAAACCAATAAGTTCTGGGCAGTCAGGTCTTTCTTTCAGCTGCAAAATTCTCTTGTTTTTGCTATTGTGTATTTAATAGTCTCAATAAAAGTGAGAGCAGGAGGATAATAGCCAAACCTTGTACACAATTACACAAAGGCATCTGAACTTTTGTGATGTTGTTATAGTCTTACATCAGGACAATTTATTTGATCTTGGCTCTATGAGTAATCAAGTGAACAGCCCAAACACGCAATTTAATGAGTATGCATAAATTCACTGGTGAATATGCATGAATTCCAAGCAAAATTTCATACTCCTTGGTTAATTTGTTTCCCAATATAATGCAATCTGTACTGTACTTTGTACTCATCTGTGTGCTCTGAGAGGCACTGCTCATGGACTTCACACAACTTACATTGATGAACAGGCATTTTAGGCAGAAATTAAGCAAGTGGATTTTTTTCTGTCTGATTACTCACTTTGCAAAGTACAATTTTTACAGAAAGTGGCCTACAAAGGAAAATGAGAATAATTATACATCCCTGAGTAGTTCGCAGCTAAACAAGCATAAGTTCTTGTTAAGTAGCAAGCTTTGATTCTCCTCTTTGCAATCCTCCAAATGAAGCACTTTAAAGTATTGGAAAGGGTTTAAATATAAAGACAAGGAAGACATCTCTGACAATCTGCTTGAAGGATATAACAATTGACTAATAAAAACAAAATTAATCCAGGATTGGAAGACTTTTTTGCTTCTTCTCATCAAAAAAAAGAACTTGACCTGATTAGAAAATTCTTTAGCTATTAAGTACACTGAGCAAATATTCACCATATTTCTGTATTTTTAGCTGTGTTATTTAGCATTTTCTTACTAAAACAAGATAATCTTGTCTCCTCTTGAATGGATCATGTCTCTTTCAGATAGCACTGGGAAATCCAGCCACATTCGAATAAATGAGTTCTAGATAAAAAAGTGATCTCATTTCCTATTTTTTTCAAACCTAAGACCAGATAACCTTGATTTTCATCTTCAATATATAATTCACAACTACAGATAAAGACTTGATATTTTCCTCGGTTAGCATGAACTTTTGCAAACTAGATATTAATGTCTCTTAATGTTATGCTTACTAGCAAAATAGGCTGAGATAGAAGTTCATTTATTAATTTCTGTTGCTGCAGGAGGGCACATACACTACAGTATTATCCAGTTTAGTGATCTTACACTAAATGGAAGTAATTTGGTTTGAAAGCACTGGCTAACTTAAGAGGCGTTTTGCAAACAGAATAAATCAACAGATCTACTTCTGTAAGGAAATGCCAACAATTCTAGCTGATTGTAGATTCAGATAAGAAATATCAGCAGTGTTTTCTACCATATCTCTTTTACAATCTTAAAAATATTTGGTGTCAATTTGGCACTAAAAATATCAATTCTGTTTTATTTCTCAGCACTCTATTTGAGTAAAATACATAATTTCAGTCTAAAGAGGCTAATAGCATGTCTCAAAGAGAAAAACAAAAAGCTGAGACAACTCTTTCTTTCCACAGTAAATTATAATGTGTTTTTATATAGTAATGCCATCCTATAAAATACTACATGCCCTTATGCTCAATAACCTTATAGAAAATCTTTGATAACGTTCATATATTGAGTGAATTCCCCTTTCTAACAGTACATAACAATATTGAATTTGATAAGAATAAAGCCGTAAGAATTTACAAAGAAACCTCATTCAGCTCTCCCTTCTGTCTTGCTAGTTTTATCTTGACTTTTCTGAGCCTGTAAGCAGTTTGAAAGAGAGCATCTATATATCTTTGGCCTGTTCAGTACTGGGAATACTGCTAATGCTTTGAAAAAACATTAATAAATTGGGCTTTCCAGAAAAAGCCCCAAGTCATTTGGGTAAACAATATCCATCTCCACTGCATAAGCAGACTATAACCCCTACGATCTCTGCTGTAGCATTGCTCCAGTCTGCCAGAGGCATCGAAAGCTGGTGGTCTGTGCAATTTCAGCATTAAAAAACACACTTCACTGAACCCATGTGTTTTTTTACCGCTCTCCTACCTTTGCTCAGTCACAAGGCACTTCAGCCATCCAAGCCACGCTGAGGCAGCCCTGCTGGGCACAGTGCCTGGGGATCCTTCTGCTTGCTTACTCTGCAGCACTTTCTCCTGGTAGTGGTACCAGGATGGAGTAGTTGTCGTTGGCCCTTGTGCCATCCAACTAATATGAGGTGACTTATGCTACTGGCATGTAAACCATCATCAGTGTGCTACACAGCAACTTAAAGGAAGATCTCATCTGAGTAAACTAACCCAGAGTTATTTGTGATGTTCAGTTCTCACTCTTCTTATGAACCACTGTAGTAGAAAAGGGTTGAGAATATACGGTACAATAAATTCTTGCTACTCTCAGACAGAAGCAGAGACAGCTTAGTGGTCTCGAAAAATAAGATGTAGGAATAATGAAATAACCTAATTTAAATGGCGATGTCCATAAATTAAATTCTTTATTTCTTGTCCTAATCCCAGTGGACATAGAGAAAAATCACTGATAGTCCTATTTACAAGATAATACTCCAGGGAAACTAGAGTTCCCACTCTGCCTTCTCTTTTCTCTATTTGTTTCAACTTCGGCCCCTGAATTTGACATACCTCACATGTCACTCCAGAGGCTAACAACAGTGCTTAAGCATGAATGCCTCTCAAGGCTGGTGTCTTTCATTCCTCAGATGAACAGGTCTTGGTCTTTTAAAATAAAGTACCTTCAAGCTGGGAAAGGAAAAACTCTTGCCCAGACAGGTCAAGCCTCTTTGTTCATTCTGGTGGGCGGTCTACACCATTACCATCATCCTCTCATTACAGTTGACTATACCAGCAGATAACTGATGTTCATCACTGAAAGAATTGAACTGGGACCATATTATGCCTTCTCATTCTAATCAGTTCCCTGTGCAGATTTTTCAGGATTACTCTCCTGCTTCCTCCCCACAGCTGACTCAGAGTCCTTCAGTGATCTGAAAAAGTCAGTAGACTCTTAGCCTCAGCCTGTTACATCAGTGCCTCACAAGGGAAAGTTGCTCAGTTTTGATCCTCAGTGATGTGCATCAATGCAAGCTTGCTAAGAGAGTGTTACTCTTCTCCTTCCACATATGAGTGAAAAAATTGATTATCTATATCCAGTTGTTGCATCTTGATACCAACACAACACCAAAAGGGAGCTTTCCAAGCAATGAATTTAATCTTAAAAAAGTATTCCTATATAGCAAAATTCAACCGGTAGAATTTGGAATTGTCTGATGGCTAGGCAGCTGATAACGTGTATGCTAATAGTTAGAAATGAATGTGTACACCACCAGAAGAGTGAGGGACCCTTAAACTGTTGCCTGATGGAATAAAAAATAAATAATAAAATAAAATAAAATAAAATTGATGGTATTACAAATGTCTGTCCTGCATTATCATTGCGCTTGCCTATTCATTAATTACAATGCTTGCAAAGAATATTATTAGTTGGATCTCAGTAGTATCATTAAGTCCATTGCACAAAATGATAAATTCATGCTACTAGAGGATTTTTCATCTCTGCGGAACTGAAGCTTTGTAAAAAGTCCTAGAGGCTGCTAATTTTGGAAAGGAAATTTAAATGATATCTTGCTTCTGACACTATGCTGAGGGCCAGCTGGCAAGGAAGACCATAAGACAGTGTAAGTTCAGGCACAGTGCATGGTCCAGAGAGTTCTTAAATACATCATTACACAGCAGTGTTACATTCATGATATCAGAATTACGTGGCCTGTGTAAGATGTAGACAGTTGGTCTAGGTATCAGTAGTGAGGAATCAGATGTCAAGTGAGTCAAAGCCATTAAGAGATTAAATACTGAATGATTCAAAATCACACATGTCAAGAGGTAACCAAAATCCAGTCTGTTGCTGTTGTAGTTCAATTGGAAAAAAAAGAAAAAAAAACTAATCAAGATGAAAAAAGACTCAGAGACAGACTGTTCAGTGTCAAAGCAAAGGTGGATGATTTTGTTACATGGAAATATCTGGACTGTCTTGATGAAAGTAATATACTTGCCACATACACAAACTGAAGCACAGGCAAAGCTTTCTCTCTTGAAAGTTAAAGGGTAGGCAAGAAAACAGGAGAGAAGCAGCAAGCTGCAGATCTGGAAAAATTCCAGTTCTTCTACAAAAGCTTAAAATCTTTTTGTAGTTCTACAGGTAGGGATACGTAGCCACATAGTCACAACTCAGTGAAGCGAGTCAAATACTGTTGACTGGCAAAAATAAAATCTTGATGTGAAACTTGCAATGGTTTATTAATTGGTCTGTTATCCTTGATGAAGTGCTACAGGAAACCCCGAAGTTGCCTATTCTGTGGCAACTAGCAATCCCAGCAAAGGTGCACTCAAAGCTTTCAAACAGATGTCAGTGTGAGAGAAAAGGCACCATGTTTATTCCTATAAAATGGTATATCTGTGGTGTAAACAGATAGCCAAGCAACTGGTGCACGTAAGGATCAGTTCTTGGGAAGTTCAATGATGCAAACAGTATCTCCCTTTATAAAACTGGAGAAGTGCCCATTCACGCTTTGATACACCACAGTGTTTCACTTTTTTCAACCGCTGAAAAAGTCCTTGCCAGACCAATAGCCGGCTGCAAAGCTCTTTCAGCAGGGCAACTGAGCTTTCAATGAGACTGAGGCCCAACTGTTAACAATCTTATTTTTGCAGCCAAGTGAAGTCAAATGAAGTGTACAGCAGAATTAAGGCTCACATATGGTCTTTGTCAGATTTAAGCCTTTGAGGCTATAAGTCGTGAACATCTTTCAAGGCCTCTGCAAAAATCCTGATGTCCGGACAATTTTATGAATGATACTCACACGACCTAGCAATGAGGGTTCCTGATCAAGGCAGAATGTCAGAATATTTTACTGTCAATGGTAGCAAGTAAGCCCATATTTGCCTCCTGCTTCTCTTTATAATAATTCCTGTAGCAACGAGGGTTTTTTATGCAGCAACAATAAAAGATCCACATTCATTTACCAGATGGCATTCTCACCATGCAGAGACCCAATGCAAAACCAAAGTTGTAGAGCAGCCGTCGTTACTGATGACTGTACACTGTTGACCCACGCATGCTGGAATGTGCAGCACATTATGGGCTTACATGGTCCTAGCGACAGTCAGCTCAAAATAACTATCAACAAAATAAAATTCAATCCTACACCAACCCTGCCTTAGTGGAAAGCATGTTGAGCACGAGCATGAGAGCACTGACAACGCACTGATGTCATGTCCTGCTACCTAGCAGCATGCTGCCCTAAGACACCACAACTGATGGAGTACCAGAAGCTAGCACAGTTTTGGGGAAGATCAAAGCAGTATATCTGGAATGAAAAACAAACCATCTTCAGATACAGTAAATATATATTATGCAAGTGTCATCATTATTCTTCTTTGTCATTGTAAACAATTTATAGTCACTGCATCAGCCATACACATGCACTCTCTCTGTGTCCGTATTGTCATCAATTCCTCAGGTACTGTGGAATGAAACAAAGTTCTTGATGCTTCAGTCTGGGCAACTGGAACGTATGCTAGGCAAAAGATTTTCCAAAGCCTTTTTCTAAGACCAGCTAAAGAAGGGTTCAGGTCTGAAAACCAGGTTAGGAGGGTACACTCACATAGATGGTTTTGCCTCTAAATTATTGAAAATTATAGGTAGAGGCTAGCTGTTAGGGCAATATTGATGGTTTTCGAGCACATGAACAAAATCAGCTTGTACTACACAGAAGGAGGTACCAGAGGACACAGAAAATAGATACGGTGTTCTGTGTTCAGTAGACAGATAATGCTGTGCGTGCTATGAAAAATCACACTTATGTAGCATTAAATTTACCACCATAAAGTCACAAAATCTGTGTTATAATAATCTGAATTAGTAGGAGATTCCCCAGCTCTGACCTTAACAGTGGAAAAAATTCTGCTATTCCAGAACATATGTAGTCTCATGAGAATTTAAAATTTAATGACAGAAGGACTGATACCTCTCTCGCACCACAGGTCTCATCCCGTGGAGTATTATTGCCATGCACACATCTCTTTGGGCAGTATCCTCAAGCTGCTGTTCAAGTGGATGTAAGCAAGAGACTTTCATTGTTGTTTGAGGGAAGGAAATTTGTAGCCCTTAAATCTGAGACATTGAAGTAAAATAATTGGTCATTTTTTATATGCAGCTTGTTTCAGGTGTCTCAGCCACCTTTCTCACCATAGCCAGCAATTACCTTCTCTCTTAAAGCTGCGGACTTGAATATGAGCTCGTTGAACAGTGGTTGTATTATTTTCTTCACCATGAGTTAATGTTAACTGTCACATGGGGTTATGATCTTCTTTTGTTTCAGTGGGAATAATTCAAATATGACAAAGAGCTATATTTCTCTAAGGCCTTAACCACTTAAGGAAGACTCGATAAATATGCTTTGGCCATGAAGGTAAGATTAAGAAAATGAATTTCTCAGCTATGTTTATTCAATATTGCCTATCTCTTCTGCAGATAAAATGGGGGTTTACTCCTCTTTCCTATAAATTATTCAGTTCACAAATATTTGATGTGCTCTTTTGTTACTCACTAACATGATTGTTGACTCAAAAAGCATTTTATTGCCGCCTTTACAAGCAAACAGGAGTCAAAGCTCATGGTGTTAAAAGCAGCTTCCCTTCATACACTATTCGCCCTGGATTTTCTTTCCTAACGATGTTCATTTCACAGTCTCCTCCTTCTGTCTGTCTAATGTGTGATACACATACGCTTATCACATACATGTATAAACAGAAAGAAGCTTTGCGCCCACATTGGGAAATTGTAAAGATTACGGAATATTCTTCTCCCTCTCTTACTTTTCATTGGTAGTTCTCTTAGTGAGATACAAAGAACCTAGGCTGTATGAATTCTTGGACTTTACAGCTTTTCCCTGAAGGAGAAGCAATGAGTGGGAACCTGGAAAGCCTTCAAATTGCAATAATATGGGGTGTAAGATTGAAAGGTTCTTCCACTCCTTCGCATGGCCGGAGGCACTGGTGCACTTGCAGGGCGGTATAACGATGGTTTGACGTGAATAAGAGCAAAGGATGAGCTGCCAGTTGGTCCCCGGGAAGGCCATGCCCCATGTGAAGAAATGTGGGAAATCCTTGTCTCATAACACTAGTTATCTATTGTGAGAGCCATAAAAAGTTAAATATGGAAGAAAACATTTAACAACTGAAAAATAATAGCAAAAAAAAAAAAGAAGTCTGTAACAAATAGGAGGGAGAAAGCAGCGGCACCTTGAATACGCGAAAAGGAGTGGTTCAAGTTCAGACAGAGGAGGAACAGCGTGTTGTTTCCTTCTTTCAGACTGCCCACAGCACCACCCGTTCCTAGCTTCAGCAGCCGGGTGAAAGGCACTTGGTCCTGACCACCAAGATGTCTCCCTCCATGTGCTCAAAACGGAGCTGGTGAGAGAGGAACACCTGGAACTGTAAGGCTGGAAAAATTCAAGCACATTGACATACGTAGGACAGTTAGAATCCAAATTACTGCCTTTTTCTCAAGGGTTTCACAGGTAAAGAAACATTGTTGGCAATTAAATTTACACCTTGATTAAGCAGATCAGAGACCATTCTTCATATGGAAGCATTTAGAAAGCATATTGAATTTGCAGTATTTCTTACTCAGGCCTACAAAGCAAAACTGAACTAAAACATAAGGCCCCACTGCAAACATGCGAATCACTCTGCAACCTGAATTGACTCCTCTAGCCTCAGTGAATAACCAGAATTTTAGATTCTGTTTGTTATTAATATGCTAGCCCAGTACCTTCACAGCAAAACAATGAATAAGCCTAAAAATGACAAGATATTTTTATATAATCTTGAGTAAACAAATAGAGTTAATTTAAAAATACTATTTCCTACGCTTTCCCTCGCTTACTGTTTTTAAGTGTTACAACAACAAATACCTACTGTAAGTCAAAGCAACAATATAGGGTCTACAGATACACTTTACTGCAGAATAAGTATGGAAACAGCTTCAAAGACTTGTGCTCAATGGCCCAGAAAACATACTATTAATTTATTCATTATGCTAGACACTGAGAAAAGACAGCTCCCCTAAAGACTGACATGTTACAAAGGAATAAAAGTTTCTAAAATATCCAAATTCTAGAGGTAGATTCTGAGCTGGTAACAAACATCAACAGTGATTTTTGCAAAGGTATATATATATCATTTTTCTATGTAAATTCAAAACTCACATTCGCACAGGAATAGCCGTTATAATGAAGAGTATGCTGCCAGAGCTTGTTTTACCTTCAAAGACACTGTATTTTTGCGTTGAAAGAGTACTGTTCACAATACCACTTGAGAGTACAATTGTTATTATTTCATTTTTAATAAGTCTCCTCAAAACCTCCATCATATGTAGACCAAATTTTCTCAAAGTAATTTACCATCAGAGAGTATTGTTATACCAAAATTTTAGGAAGCAAAATATCAATTTAGATGAAAATGTGTTTTGGAAACAGTGGAGAAAGCACTTTGACAGTGTTGAAATATCTTGTTTTGACATTTTCAAAAGAAGAAAGTAGGAACAAGAGTTTGCTAAGCGGGAATAGTGCTAAATGTCTCTATACGGTTCCAGAATCTTTATTTTGATCATTTTAAAGCTCTGTTTACTGCAGCTACTATTTATACCAGATTTCTCCAGCAGGGAAGTTTACTCACATGCTCTAGGTGACCTTGCTTGTGCAGGGGGGTTGGACTAGATGATCTCCAGAGGTCCCTTCCAACCACAACCATTCTGTGGTTCTGTGAAATTAAAGCATTCTGATATGGGCACTGGAAAAGCATGATCTTAAGCAAATGCCACTAGCCATCTATGCATGTTTTAAAATGATTTCTCAAGCAAATAACCAACCACTAGTTATGTTATTCAGGTTTTAGACAGAGTAGAATTAACTCCACTTTCATGCACTATATACACTATATTTTTAAGTCACCGTAATAACAGTTCACCTTCTGAATGCTACATTCCTATTCCTGGAGTATAAGAGACCGATTTCTTGTTGGGTTTAGAGTGTCTGAGGTTAGCAAGACATTTCTAGTCAGAAAGCCACCTAATCAGTTGAAGCTCTGACAATTCACTGTTGCTTTTTACCTCCACCTTGCCTTTGAATGAAGAACAATTTTTAGCGATCTCTAAGGAGAAATGAACCTGCAATGAAGTTCTGGTTGGAAGAAGATTCAGGGAACTTCCAGGCTAAATTAGGAGATGTCTGCAGGCTTATACAATCACATAAAGTAGGTAACCTAGAATGTTACATGGTACTTGAGTAGATTTTCTTGTTATTTACATTCCATCTCACATAGAATTCATGTAGATAAGTGGACCACTAAAGGGCTCTCAAAGAGACAGACAATATCATTTGATATGGTACTAACAGGTTGTTTCAACTGTCTAAAAGTTATCTAAAAAGTTGGTTTTCCAGTGCCAGTTTAGATACAAGAATTCAAAGAAGAGTTGAGATATGGGGCTCGCAGAGGTGACACAGGAGCCAGAGCAGCAACCTAGGCCAGGTCTAGATCATCTCAAATGATGCTGTACCTGTCGATGACCAGGGATGAGATGCAGTTCACAGATTCAGATGTCAAGTTTTAGACAGATATGTCCATATGAGATGTCTGAAATTCAGAACTGATTCTATGGCTTGGGACCTCTCTATGCTCATTCTGTGCAAGACAGAACTCTCTTGTTTTTTAAATCAAGTCCAATAAAAGTTCTTTTTTTCACTAGCAGTGACATGTTCCTTTAAATGCCATCAAAAATACGCTGACAGAAGTTCACAAGTGCAACTTAAGCTTAAGAAGCAAGGGAGGTTTTTGCAATGACATGACAAAACGCCCAACACAAAAACACTTCGTGTCAAGTGCCTATCAATTCCTCTTTGCGTTTCACAGGTAGGCAGATGCATCTGCATCTTTCTGGATTATATTCATCTTCACTGACATATAAATAATGGTGAATGGATAATTTAATTGTATCACTGTGACTGAAAGTGACATGAAATCTATGAAGCCATAAATGTAATTTAAGAACATCAGGTATGTACACATTATTGAAATGTTTGGATATATGATGAGAGGAACACATAAAATAACTAGTAATATCAGTATTAATTTGGGAAGGAGTAGAGCCGAGTTTGAAGATGCAAGTGCCTGGAATATGTATACATTTTACATGGGACCATTATGAATTAAAAAAGAGGAAAAGTCTAAATCCGTAAGTCTTGCTCCTCAACCACCTGCATGGCCTAGTCTTCTAGTCCAGGGTGAGTTCCCTTATAATCTCCTTGATTATACTAAGTAGTACAGTTTCAGCAAAGGTGAACCATTTTGGGTACTGTATGGCCTGGTAGCTAGAACACTCTTTCAATGTATGTTCTCTAGCCTCTTTACAATAAATAGCACTTAGAACCCAGGTGTTGTAGGTAGATAACCAAACCTCTAGGCTTTTAATCATATGGTAAGGTATGCAGTCACCTAAATATGGATCATTGTGAATTTTATGTGCTCAGATCCCCTGCATGGAAATGTTGCAAAACTGAGGCACTAAAGCAAACTCCAAACTAGCAGTCCACGTAAGAAGGCATCAACAGGCTTAGATGGTCCTACAAAGGGGATGGCCTTGATTACCACGTGGGATTTACCTGTGTTTTAGTTTTCCAAGTTCCAGGTAATATAGACTATAGTCAGACTGGAACCCTCCCAGAGGTACTCAGAGAGGTAAATGCTCTGCCTGCCACTGAGAATGGGACTCAGCAAGCAACCTGAGATGTCTACATGGTCAGTTGCCCACATGTGGTTTTCTAGTTTTGTGTGAGATGCCCAACACTATCCAAGACACATTTAGATATGATCAGAATATCTGGCAGATCTGTGTCTTTCTAGAAGAGTATCTGGAGGGGAGGGGGGTGTATTAGAGCATCTAAAATGGCAGTAGACATCTATGCATGGAAAATTAAATCCCACTATAGCTGTCTCCTCATATAGTCAGTGGAAATCCAATCAGAGTCTGAGTCTAGAGAGCTATTAGGACAACTTAATACAGGTATTTACAATACAGGTGTCTACTTTAGCATAGTCAGAATAGCTCTTCAGACTCCACAGACTATTGAGTAGACCTCTATCATCTATCCTGAAAGTTTAGACAACTAGCTCATATAGGTAGACAACTAGCTCATATAGAGACATTTCCATGAAGTCAGCTAAGGTAGACATGTCAATATGGAGCTCAAATTGCTTAAATCTGTGACACATTTATTTATTCTTCAGTGCTACCGCAAGAACTGAAAATGTTCAAATTATTCTTATTAAAGTTAGGAAGATATGTGTTTTTCTTCATATGGATACTATTTTTAATGGCATGTGGTATAAAGAAGATCACTAAATATAAAACTCATAGGTGTTAGGAAAAAAAAGCTGATGACTAATCTCATTGTTTCAGTGTCAGCTGCCACCCACTAATATTTATGAGATGAATAGAATAAACATCAGCTTAAATCTCTGTCCAGAATTCAGTTACCTAAATCTTTGTTTAGCTCTTTAAAAATTCAATTAGCTTCTAAGACTCTTCCCCAAAAATGTTATAGAAATGATGAGATTTAGAGATGCAAATTACTCACACCTGTCCTTTTACGGCTTCAAAGAGATGTATTCCTGGTCCTTCCTCAGACAGTAACAAATTGATTGCTTTTTCTCTCTTCAATTCAAAATTCCTTGGAATCCAGGTTCAGCTCAGGCAGTGGCTAATGCTCAGATTCAGCAACAAAAAAACAGCACTGGTGCAAAATCCCGCTTTCACTAGCCTCTGTCTGCCTATTAGATTAACAAAAAAAGAAAAAAAAATCGCCATAAAATGTTCAGAGCCCCTGAACAACTAAAGCAATTGCCCATAACAACTTTTTGAGATTTCCCTGGAAGAAATGTACAAAAGTTAATACAATCAACTCTGTTTTCTCTTGACAAGACAATTATAAGTATCAAAGGTAGACATATCATTACGTAATCTTTATTCATTATGTGGAAGAACTCATCCGTCCTCAGTACAGTGCATGCAATTAGTTACTGTGATAAACTATACTTGTACCCAACTGTCTAAAAGTTATCTAAAAAGTTGGTTTTCCAGTGCCAGTTTAGATACAAGAATTCAAAGAAGAGTTGAGATATGGGGCTCGCAGAGGTGACACAGGAGCCAATGTCGGGAAATCACTTGTCTTCTTGTTACATTTATTCAGTCTTAGTAAACCCAGAAAACTGGCTTCTAGATATCAAATATAGAATCACAGAGGCATGCACTTCTGATGCTTGCAGACAAGATGTACTAATCAACAGATGTACTAATGCTTTCTACCTTATTGCCACGATGGCAATATTGCTGGCGGGAACCTTGAAAGATACTAGTCACATTACTATAAAAGGCAGATAGAAATTAAAATCAATTTGTAAGACAAAGTTTAATCAGTAAGCTCTAATTCCAGCAGGTTGCAAAATTCATGCAGAGAAGAGGGAGGTGCGCTGGGAGAGCCAGGGTTTTCACAGATCAGCTGAGTAAGTCATGGCTGGCTTGACCTAGTGCTAGCTAGTGCTAGCAAGAATCCCACTTTGAGTGGGAAGCTGGACCAGAGATCTCCATAGATCTGTCCCAGATGACATTTTGATGCTTCTGATACAGTGTTGTAGAATGACTCATGTACCAGCAAACTGCAAACAACCTGCAGTCAATACACAAAATACAAACCATATTCAGGTCAAACAGAACCATTCCTTTTAGTCTAGGCAATTGATCCATCCACCACTGAACATAAACCTGTAATATTTCAGTGATCTTCTTATAGATGCAAAAAGGCATACTCTGTAGAAAGAATCTTAAAACGACTTTTAATTTTGGTTTCCAGAAGGTTTTTTTGCTGTTGCTTATCTTTTAAAAAATAATTTGCATGGGAAAGTCAAAGTTGTGCAAGGCGATGCCTGGGACATCCCTATTAGTGACTGAAGGCCAGAGAGAACTTTAAAAGATTCCGGCAACAAATCTCTTGCAAGAGCAAGATCCTCCTTTTGGTCTTTCTGAAGTCCTCTAGTTCTTTTATATACTCCTATAGAAAGACCATGAAAATCTAATACCAAAAGGAGACAGAATCAAGCTATACGCACTTGGATTATTACAATATAATTTCTTTCGCTTTCTTACTACTCACATTCTTTTTTTTTTTTTTCTTTGCAGTTGAAAATCATTTTATCCAATTAGGCAATAGAATGATACCATATGCCTCAAGTGACTTCATACACACTAGAAATAATCTGCACTGAAAGGGGGCAGCTTCAGCAAACATCATAGGCTGGAAATTGTTCCTACTCTCTTCTCAGTGAATACTTCCAAATCGTTCCATCATTCAAGGTCAGGCCATAGAATGACTTTGAAGGCACACACGCAGAATGTATTTGCAATGTATGTTATTTGCAGCAGATAATGTGACACAGTCTGCCTCTTAACACTGAGTCAGATATGTCCACTTTATAAGCAGATATTCCAAGGAAGGCTTCTTTTATGGATGATAAGTCATATACATGCCCTGTGCCTACTTTGTCAGTTGAACTCATTTAACATTTACGTTTGAAAACGTATTCTCTTGCTCAATTAAGACACATGACTGTTTGGCTAATGAAGTGCAGCCAAATGATCTGCTAAGCTGCAAATGGGCATAAAGAAGTAGACAAGATAATTACATTATTTATCAAATGATTTTGCAAACAAAGTCCATAAGAGTCATTAAATCACAGGCAGAGTGAAGAAAGAGCTTGGTGTGCTTGTGAAAAATGCTTTATAGAGAATAATGCATCGGCAGCTATAGAGAAAATGTGAGCATGCCATTGAAATGAGTTGAACATTTTTATCTTAATATCTTTATCTAATAACATAAAAATATATGTATTTATAAAACACAAAAATATATGTATTTACATGGGGTTTGCAAGATACGCTTGTTACAGAGGCGTGAAGGTAGAATTATACTCAACTTTGACAATACCAGTGAAGGTATGCTCAAAAAGTATGGATCCTCCTCTATTACTTTCAAACTGAACTTTATATCTCAAAGACAAGTAACTCTAATGAATATCTGTGAAAATTTGGGACCAAACTGGTGGAGCCAGTGTCATAAAGATACAGCCCTGGCATAATAAGATCTGAATAAGCAGGATGCATAATCAACATACAGAGAAAAAAGCAGATTACAGTAATATTTTCTTTAACATTAAGCATAATATCATAGAAGCATCATTTTCACTTCTCGAATGAAGAGTAATCTGCCACAGCCAGTAGTCTCATAAATAAAAATCTGTTTCCAGTGATTTTACATGCTTTTTCAGCTTTTGAGAGGATTATATGTATATTTAAATGGTCCAAATAAGACAAAAAGTAGTCATTCAGATATATAAATAATAAACAAGAAATCTTTTCCCTAATATTCCTTGTCTTCCTGTTTGCCATCATTCTCCCTTTTTATTTCTCTTTTGACTATTATCCCTGAATCACCCTTAATTTCCCTGGCGCCTGCCACTGAGTTTGCCACCACCACCGAAAGCCAAGCCCAAGGGGCCCAGCCGGGCCAGCACCGGTGTGCGAGCGGGGGGCTCAGGTCGCCTGCGCGAGCTGAGCCGCGGAAAGGGACAACCCGTCCTCGCACTGGGAGAGCACCAGCCTTGCACTGGGACGGGCGGGTTGATCTGGGCTTTGAAACGTTCAGACCTGTTTCCGACGTGCAGTACCTAGCAGAGCTGCAAAAATCTGCTGCTCAAGGCAAGTTGTTTCGGGGCAACTTCTTCTCGTTCTGCAAACTGCTATTGACATGAGCAGAGATTTAAAGGGTGCTTAAGACTGTAAGCACCCTCTGTGCAGCACAGTACCTCTTCTGTAGGCCAGTAAGTATCCTGGGGTATTTATATCACCGTATAAACTAAAAATAATGACACAGGACAAATGTAGTGGTAATATCCAAGACCTGACTGTCACCCAACTTTAGGGAAGTCTTAGATAAGAAAACCGTTTAGGGTGGGATGGTAAATATGTAAAAACAAATATCTGAATTGCTCTAGTGTACAATAAGACATAAGAACTGAATCCATCATATCTGTGGCAGCCTCTGAAAGCTCACTTTCTGTTGAATGTGCTTACGGATGAGTAATTTACAATGAATGATATTTTGGAATTAGTATAGTAATTTATATAGCAATATGTATTGCTATAAAATGACCATTAATCATCCAAACAATGAAAAGAGTTCATGGAGGCAAAAAACGGATTAGTGATGAAAGCATATCTATCTTTAAAGTTGTATTTTGAATATAATTATTCCTGACTGCTTCAGTGTTACACATTAAGAGGCTGGATTTTTTTCTAATCTATTCATAATACTATGAGTCATGACAGTCTGAAATTCTACTGCGCTCTTACATGAATTTCCACATGGGCAGACATTAGGGAGTTTATGTCCAATAATGTACATGCAACTGCAGTACCTCAGTATTTGTGTGTGAGTGGGCAGCGTTTGCAAAGTGAAAGAAATAGAAGACTGGAAAAACGTCTTGAGAGGTCATCTACTTGTCATCTACGTCTCAATCATCTATGTCCAACCCTTGACTCAAGGAAGAATCAAGAAGACCTAGGTCATTTCTGAAAGGTGCTTTTCTAACTTCCAGTAACAGAGACTCTGCTCTCCCCTCCCACTACAATCTGTTCCTCTCCTTCACTGTCATCATCATTAGAAAAGTTTTCCTAATGTCTAATATAAATACACTAAGAAATTCCTAATAAAAATTAAGGCCTTTATTTTTTGTCCTGTCTGCTGTGGACAGCGGGAATGGACAGTTTCCCATTTCTCTTCAGCAGTCCTTTACGTAACTGGAGACTATTACGTGTCAAGCATAACTACCTGAGTTGAAAATAACTCGCTGCCCTCACAGAAACAGAGCTATTGAGGAGAGAAAATTGTCACAAGACGACAGTCCTCTGCTCTATGCTGTTATTTCTGAATTCACGCAGCATCTCAAAACCAACATTTGATTGGCTACTGATGTCATCCCTTTCTTAATTTAGAAACAATAAACTCAGCAGTGACATAGTCAGCAACCAACCTTTCAATAGTTTGAAAAAAAACATTTTTGGATTGATATCAGGCAATGGGAAACTTGCAAATATATCTTCTCAGTTTCTGTCCTAAAACATTTCAAATTTTATCTTTGATTTTCTTAATTGTAACATCATGACAAAATGCCTGAGGACTGAAAAACTCCAACTATTTTGCTTTCAGATTGGTTTTCCAACATTGTCAACTATTGGCAACTTTATTACACGTAGTAATTCCTCTGTTACAGTTTCATATACATAGCACAAAGAAGCACAAAAAAGAATTAAGATCCAAATTGACAACAAATAAAAACACTTAAGCCTCTAGAACTTTTTAGATGTCCATTGGGCAATATCTGCCAAAAAGCTCAACAGGGTGTTTTCCAGAGGGAAATCTTTGGATGATTTCTTTCTAGTCTTAGGTATAATAGTTGATTCAAACAATATCACCTACAGCTTCTACTCATCTTTGTGAAAGAATGCTGAAATTGTCTTCAAAAAATCCCTACTAAATCTCAACATAGGATCTTACATTCATAAAATGTTATCAAGAAAAAGCAGTGTTTGCCCAGCCTAATTCTTTACGCCTGTCCCACAATCTATATTTGCATTATGCATAGCAAAGTTCAAACATTTTACTATACCAGCCACATTCAACAGGCATACAGTGCGATCTGATGATGTGCAACTTGAGCAGAATGATTTTGGCACACGAAGAGGATGCCGGATGGTGTGATGACTCGGTTATAAAGTGAAGGTTAAGTTAGAAAAATGATTTACATGTGTGGAACAAAATACACTTTAATTGACAGCACAGCAGAATGCAAGGTGCCAGTGGAAGAGAAAAAGTCTGTGAGAAGGAGAGCGTTCAATGCATAGGGGCACAATAGAATAACAGAAAATTGTAAGAGACATGGATAAACAGCTTTTGGTGTGGCAGCTGCCACAGGTAAGCAGTGTTTAACACAGGAATTGGCCTCTGGACTTTGCTATAGGGAGGAAATTCTGTGTAATATCATCAGGCTGCCTAATAAAAGGGTCATAGTGGTTGCACATTTATAGAGTCAGTGGCCGATGTGGTGTGCGCATCAGGAAAGCCAAAAACAGCAGGAGGGACAAGACCAGACTGCGAACCTATAAAATCATGTGTGCTGTTTGACTGGAAAGTTCGTCATTAAAGACATCTGATAGCAGAATAAACAGCAGAAGTTACATTTTTGAAATCAGTTGGACTCTAGAAACCAATGTAAAGCACCTGTAGACTGGCTAAAGCAGCACAATTAACTGCTCCCTACAGTTTCATCCTAATGAGAACTTCACCTTCATTGTAATAAACAAAGTTGTATAAAAGCAGCAGAGCTGGAAATTATCTCCACAGTTTAAAGGGCCTCACTTTTGTGACAACTGAAGCATGTTATAAACTTTCTGGTTGCTTAAATGAGAGAAGACTGTGGAGGGGTGTACTACAGCAGTGTTCAAGCAAAAATACATGTCGTGCTTCATTCTTACATCAAATGAAATCTTTCCAGAGAAAAAATGGGTATCATTTGTAATGAGTTCAGCTTGATTTTTGACATGGAAATATGCTCATGAGGCCATCCATGGCAACCTTACTCAGTCTGAGAAACACACATGGGAAAGACATTTTTCTTTTTTTTATCCCAATATTTTTGTTCCATAAACCAGAGATATCAGCACTCTTTCCTGATGAAGTGCTTCCATACTGAAGACATTTAGAGGTCATGTTCTGTAGAAGATATTCTCTTCCCAAGCCTGACCATGGTTTCTCTCTTTAATCAGGAGCCCTACAGAGATGTTTAGCTAGTGAAAATTTTAACAAATGCATGAAACAGAAAAAGTGTCCCATTGCTTTGGATTCTCCCCGATGCCTCAATCTGAGTGAAACACAACTAAGCATTACTCCATATCCTGAGACACTGCACAGCTAAGCATCAAAACCCATAAGCAGTACTGCCATGCACTGCTCATTTGCTGGCAATGTAAACGTGTGACAGGTTCTCAAAACCCCTTCACGGAGTTGTGATCTAATCTCTTTGTCAACTGCTATCAGTGTATCATGCTGTTCAAGGTGCACCTGCTGCAATCCCACGATTCTCTAGGCACAACCTTTTGGGGCATGATATGCTGCTAGTCTGTTAACACCTTCATTTCTTCTGTGAGGCTCAGGGAACAAAACACCTTCTGTTTTGCTTTTGCAATATACAGTTCTTCCAGTTTGGCTCACTTAGATCTAGGTACCTTGCATGATTCCTGAGGGTTCTTGTGCTTTGAATGTAAGGTGGATTATCAAGTCCTGATCAGCTCTTTTCATCCTTACAGGTTCCTAGTTTACTACACTTATTCTCTCCTAACACCCCAATTTCTTAGTTTGCTTATTCAACTTTAGAGTATAGTGCGGTCTGCACAGTGTGATCCGGTTCAGGCTATGTACCAGCATCAGTTCTTAGGCAATCTGTGACAAAGTTCTAATAAGTTCTAACCAGTTCTCTCTACTCATTATACCGCTGCATTGTAGATGATGTTGTTACTTTTCTTGGCTTTCTGGGAAAAATGGGTTGTCCTTTTGAATTATGGCTAGTCCCCTTAAAAAATAATTTCCCAAAGTTTCCTTTATAATGCTTTGCACTTTTCTCAAGTAAAAAGGATTTGGATATTTTTTTCTGCCTCCTTTATGAGACGAAATACAAGTATGCAATTATGAATTATCTAAAAAAGGATGAGTTTACTCTCCTCAGTTAAGATACTACGAAGGTCTCTATTCCATCATTTGATTTCATTAAAACTGTAATAACTTAGATTTTTAGATTTGCAGGATCATTATTTACTCTTTTATTATACTCAGTTCAAATTCAGCATTGGTTTTAAAAATTAATACGGAGACAGTTATATTCACACACAGAGATCTCATTTCCTTAGGAAGCCAGACTAAGTTCCTGCCCCATGAGCAAAGATGATAAAAGAGAAGCTGAACAGGAAACAAAGAAATGAGAGGAAAGCACAGCCAATAATAAAATAAAAACCTGTAACGATTTTTTTCTGTATTTCCCCAGTTTGATTGAGTCTTTTTTTTCCACTAATTATAAACATGTTATAGATGAGAGGTGGTACCATCTATTCTGTACAATGAGCAGCAGCCTCAGCACACAAACTTGGTGACCAGTTGATCTCAACAGGACATAGACTTCTTCTATCATAGAAAATTCTGACATTTTGGTAAGAATTTCCTTCCCTAAATTCTTTCCCTTTCAGGAAAGTTCTTGGCATTTTTGACTTAGAGAGGCACAGGTCCTCACCAGAGAGACCACATAGGTTACAATATCCTTCATGAGAGAAAGAACTACTTCCCACTGTGGAAAAGACTGAGTCCCACATCCTGCTTGCCGTTCTCACCTCCACAGGGTACTCAGGGAACAAGCCATGTTCTAATTCTTCTC
Organism: Rhea pennata; assembly: GCF_028389875.1. Lineage (NCBI taxonomy): Eukaryota > Metazoa > Chordata > Aves > Rheiformes > Rheidae > Rhea > Rhea pennata. Next base: position 10,979,304 of record NC_084666.1, on the reverse strand, counting down.
CTACGTCTTGGCTCCTCTTCTTCCTCCCTATGGGTAATAGCAGCTGCTGCTTGAGTCCCACTGCTTTGTAAGACCTGTCACAACCTATTCAGCACTGCCTCTCTGGCAAAGCCTTAATGTGCGTCAAAGCAGCCAGCTTCCTACGTACTAACTGCCTTCACTCCCTCCCGCTCCTCTCCTCCCGTCTTGTAATCTTTCATTAAAACAACTGCAGGCCCATCAGTCCTTTAACAATAATCCGAAAAAGAGAAAAGTTATGGCTTTTGCAGTAAAAACTAACAAAATGTAATTAAGCAGCTCCCAGTGACGTCCACTTGCTACAGGGAGGTTTCTACGCTCCCAGCAGCTATATTACATATCCTTGTTGTCCTCCCTCTGTCCCTGCTCTGCTGCCCTATAATCTGCCATGATCTAGTTGGCTGAAAATAGTCAATGTTCCTCCTCAAGGCAGAGGAGGAACACATTACAATACACATTAGTATTGTCGAAAACCACTGGAACTATCATCGTGAATACAGAGTATTTAGCTAACTGGCAGAGATCCAGCTTCTTCCCTTAGTCTGCAGCAGTGTGTCTGTAGAAGGCTGTTTAAGTAAGACAGTGTAATGGTTTAGCATTTTTTTTTCTACATTACAGCTTTTAGTTCTTTCTTCATGTACTAACAGGTATTCTTCTGCCTCTTAGGCTATAATTAATTTTAATTTCGATATTATTTTGTGTTTCTTGTTCATTTAATAGGGTTCATCTTGTGTAGTTGTCTTCCTTCCACTTCTAATGGTGACTTTCTATTTTTAACAGTCTTTCATAAAGCCAAATTGCCCACTTCATATAATCTGTATTCTTCTTTTTCCATTGTTATTTGTTACACCTTAATTACGATGGTTCAAGAGAACATATCATTATAATTACAGTGAATACCAGTTATCTCCAGAAGTGTTTTTCTAACTGTGGTCTTTGAACTAGAGAGAGACTATTAGATATCATACTGGCTATGTGCCCAAGCCTTTCTCTCTGTTGACAAAGTGAAAATACAACATAATTATATAAGGCACTACACCATACCACTGTATCATGCTACAGAGCACAGATAGTAAATTGACGAAAACTGTAAGTAAACCATCACCATTCTCTTTCATCATAGGACATATTCATATTTATTCACCTCTAAATTCTTTTGTTCAGCAAAACATTGGAGAAATCAAATACTACACATTTCTGTGTTTTCTTTTATTATTTAGCTATGAAAAAAATGATTAGTTTACATAAAACTGTAAATATGAAATATCAGACACCTAAAATTATCTCCAAACTTTTTACATTTCTTGTTGAGGTAAACAACCAATAACTTGAAAAATCAAAATCGTTTATCCACTTATAACCTCTCCCTTCAGAAAATGGATAAACATTGCTCAGGATCCTGGGTTTAGGCATGCATGTAGAAAGAGAAATGTTTAGATTCAGGTCTTCCCTCCTGTAAATATTCCTCAAGTCATTGATGAGCTTAGTATCAAATGATGGTTTCTTCATTGTGTTAAAAGACTGTTTATTTCCACCATGGAAATGATCGTGATATAAAACATGTTTCTTTCTGAGCACTGTCTGAAGTTTATCAGATGTTCACTGAGTTCTTTAAAAGAAGTGGCAGAAAGACCATATTTTCAGATTATTGTAGTCCTTGCCACCTGAATACAAAAGGGATGAATATGATAAAAATTCATTAATTTTTAAGCATTTTCTTGCTGATCATCTCTAGACAGCTAAATGCATAAAGGTATGGATCTTCATTTCAAAGCTCTGATTTACCATTTTATTCACCGCCTGCAGTGCACTGTAATGCCTTGCTTGGGTACCTAGACAGGGAATTATTGCATTTAAGTGCCAGACTGTTTTACTAGATCCAGTCTCCATCTTCAGTCTTTTGGCTGTGGAGATTCACACTTAGGTTACTCATGCCCTCAAAGTCTTACAACATATGAATGTGTTGTGACCTTTTCTCATTGTAAACAGTCTACAGAAATAAGAAACATTTCTGACTGCAGTCTTCCTTTTTCATCTGTTTTTTCACAATGTTTTTTTTTTTTTTTTTTTGATGGTGTTTCATAATTTGACTGTCTGGCAAAGTAAGGCCTGGAGGTTTTTCATCTTTATTATCAGGAGATGGGATCTCTCAGAGGATTTTACAATGATGTTCCACTTACACTAAAACATATAAGCATCGATAAACCACATTTCTTGCTTGAGAAAATGGTACTTTTGAGAAAAAATATCAATCACAAAATTGCAATTAATATATCAATTTAAGCTTTAGTGATTATTTGAGCTTAAAGCTCAGTGGTAACAAAAAATGTTGAGTAAAATGATGCGAAGACTTTATAGGAAAATGTGTATGTTAAAATCATATTGTAATACCAGTCATTTTACAACACTTCTGTCGTGTTCAGGCACTTTGAAAAATGATTGGCATTACCTATATTTGAGCATTTTACTGAACACCATCTCGAAGTCCAGACAAAGTAGGCAGCTTCTGTGTCTGGTGCTTCCTAAGATACAGTTGTTTTCAGCAAGCAAACATAGGGTCAAGAGATTTTGCATTTCTTTTTGGTGCACCTTCATTCTTACAGAGACTAATGCCTGTCATCAGTTCCTAACTCCTTTCTTCCACCATAAATAGCTCTAGATTCTCCACTCAAGAAAAAAGTGCCCTCCTGAGATGGGATTAATGTATTCCAATCTAGTTCCACAAATTTATTCTTTGTCAGCCCATTCCACAGTCAATGTTACTGATGCTGCCTTTGGTGCCAGCTACCACAGCTTCTGCTCACCACTCCATAAAGGTGACTCTTCAGGTAGTTACATGACTATAAGATGAGCAGAGAACAAGACAGTCAGTGACAACCAATCCCACATGTATCTTAAGTGCCCTCAACTCCCCTCCCTACTTTACAGCTGACTTTCATCTGCACCACATGAGTTTCCTGAAGCCCAAAGCCCCAAGTCACCGCACACACTGCACACCAGAGACATCCTCTCTTTTCTATTCAGACATCACAAAGTTGTTTAAACATTCTGTGAGATTGTTTCTGTCTAAACCCAAAGCACCCCAAGGCACAGCAACCTCTGTGTAGCAACTACTTGGTTAACTGCCTGAGTTAAAAGATGCTATGACTGCATGAAGGTTAACCACTCCAGTGACACAACATCCAGACTGAAGAATACTTCCCCACGGGATGCCTAAATTTATGGTACCTGCAAGGTGGCCACCTTGGGCATTTAGTCACAGCTGTAGCACACAAGCAGGTAGGTATCATGCTGCCTTTAGTAATACAGTTCTAAATTTGCCATTCACTTGAGATCTCCGGGACTGAGCACAAGGAGGGCACCGCCTGGAGACACTGGCACAGACAAGCACTAGAATTAAAAGGGGGGCTTAGCAGGAATGGCAGGTCTTCCTAAGATGCTTTCCATTCACTAATCTTCCTTATCCCTTGTTACCACTGTGTGCTAATGAAGACCTACAGCTGAAGGAAATCTGATTAGCCTGGCCATACTCCCTGTGAAAATCATAAGAGACAAAGCAGAAGGTGCTTATAGGTACCACAAAAGCAAGGTAGTCCCTATGCTTAAGAGCCTGCAGTGTATATTCATTTGGGATACAAAAACACAAGTGAACAGCAAAGCAGCAGAGAACTCCAGCTTCTGATGACTGACCCTCTCTTCTGTGAAGTGACAGGTATTACTGGAGCTTAAGAATGCAAGCATAAAAGAAAAATTGTTTTACATTTGATATTTTTAAAAACAGATTAAGCATGTAATGTCTAACTATTAGAACTTGTTCCACACCAGGATTGTAATATATATAAACACTTGCCATTACAATCCCAGCCAATTCAGCATCCTCTCTATTTTGTGCTCTAAAGAATAAAAGCCAGCTAATGGTATTCCATATCTCTCTCTGCAGCAAGAGACCCTCCCGAGAAAAGCAGGCTGATAGAAAATATAAAATCAAGCAGCTGCATACTAAATACCACCAGCTGCAAAAGTGTCTTGCTGATCTGTTAGTAGCACGTGCCACTCACTTTATGAAGTGTTGCTTGTGAAGAAGATTTGTTAGACAGACAGGGTACAAACAGTGGCAGAAATATTTTATTCTCAGTGCTCCTTTTAAATTCTTTCTCCCATCCCACTTTTCACTGCTCCATTTGCTTTTTCATGTTAAATAATGGCAGAAAAAGCATAAAAACATGTGATAATATTATCTACATAAGGCCTTTAGAGATATTTTCTCGGGTCCTCCTTTATCTGGGAAATTCCTCCCTGTCCTCAAAAGTGGAAAGATATAGGAGTTCCAGCTTCTGAAATTTCTGTGCCTGCTGTCGTTCTGTGACAGTGATGGTTGTCCTGCAAACACAGATAGGGCAAGGCCAGCAAATACAATTCATTTATGATTGGAGGGGTTAGAGAAGACCTGTGAGAGCCATCTGCAAAGGGCACCATCACCTGTGCATATTCCAGCTGCAGCCCCATAGTTCCTGATAACAACGACTGAAGACCAGGCGCGAACAGGAGCTACTGCTGCAGAAAGGGAACACAGGAGAAACGGTGCTTGTTTCAATGAGCTTTTCTTCAATGAAGGAATGACAGCATGACAGTCATATTTAACACAAAAAAGCCTATTAGGTTTATTTCTGTAATACAGAAGATAATTCTCTACTAATTTCTATGGATTTCTCAGAGTATGCACTTACCGAACAATTCCAGTGATATAATCAGATACATAGAATTAGAGAATTTGACCCAGTATTTCCAATCCAAAGGCTAATTCCTTGAAAAAAATTGACACTCATTCCTCCTAGCAGCTTTCTTGGGGTGGATCACACTCAGACCCTTGGTTCTGAGCATACTTTGGCATACAGTGAATTCCCAAGGAATTTATGTAAGCAAGGTGAGCTCTAATTAATAAATGGAAAGAAGAAATTGAGATAGGATGAGTATTTAAAAAGATACTTGTAAAAGAATAGAGTGTGGGGTTTTTTTTCAAAACTTTCCTCCTCACGATACCTACATTTCTTCTATATAATGGCGTATGTTAAAGGAGTTGATTTGGGTAGACTACAGCACAATGAAGTCACGTTACAAGAATGTACATTCTGCAAACTTAAAGGTTATTTAGGACTTAGGTTTTTAACACAGGCAACTTTGCTTTAAAGAATAACCAGAAGCAGTCTGAAATGTTCTGCCTATCCTCAGTGATAATTGCTAGTAGTAGGAAATGAAACCTTCAACTCTTCCAAATACTTGTCAATTAATCTGCTTTATATCATCTAAAAATCTTTTATTCTCTAGGTGCCTTGCCAGTGCTCATCTTCATGAGTACTTGATTTGCAATTTTCTGCTGAAATAGGCTCTATCCTCTGTGCATACGCCACTTATACTTCACAGTTGCATCACATCCAAACCAAGCACTACCTACTTTCATTTAAAGACTATACACTAAAAAGCAGTAAGAAGAGTTTGTGCTGGTATGTTTTTCCTGCACCATAAAGCTAAATTTTTACACAATGTTAGTTCGGGAGTTTTGCAAGTTAAGCAAAAGCTACTATGAATAGGAGAATGCCATTCAAGAAAAGTTCATAAATAGAGGCAGACAGAATATGAGCTTCAGAAGTATGTCAAGGTGAATTATAGCAGTTATATAGTGGTTATGTTGGCTGAGTAATAACAGAGAAGAGTGCAAGTCTGCCAAAAAGAAGACCATTAAAATGGGCTCCTTCACAAGGTCTGTTCTCCAAAATCTCTCCTTCTGCCTGTCAAGTTGTGTAATTTTCATATTTGTTAGCAAAGGAAGAGCTAGAAATGAAATAACACTCAGCTATGAAAACAGTAATGAAAATAATGGCATTACTTGATAATACCCAGATCATTCTGTGGGGAAAAATGGTTAAGGTAAAATGCACAGGCACAGGGACATATTTAATCTTGAGCCAGAGATATATATTATAATTGAAGGTTCAGTGAATGAACAGATTGTATTTCTAATAGTCATCGCTTGGTGGGTATCAACGCAGGGGTTGTTTAGGAGACTCGCCTTGCCCACCTCTAACCATCCACTTTTGAGGATGTTTTGTCTTCCATATATGGGTGAAAGGAAATATTTCATTGGGATGCTGTAATCTTCTCCTGGAATTTTTCAGCACTGGGGGAATTGAATAAGCATGTGTAACCTAGGGGTGACTTTAAACTGTCACATGAATCAGAGGAAATAGTAGCTAATGTTTTGACAAGGCATCATCAAATTGATACCCTGGAGTCTCCTCCCCCCATCCTTTTATGCACTAATCTGACAAAGAATTTTTTCCTGAAGCTAGAGAAAAAGCACTAAATCTCTGTGCCTAACAGGTAAAAATGAAAAGATAAATCTACCTTACACAGGTATATACAGGTATATCAGGCTTGTCTACTTCCAGAAAACACATTAGCCATCCCAGCCAATCCTTAGTCCACCAGTGAGAGGCAACTGAGTACTTTTTATCTCAGTTTGGCTCATTAAGCTCGTCTCTATATTCCCTCTCTCCATTTTTTTCCAAAAGAAAATTTAGTGAAACTTAGTAAAATTCTATTGAATTACAGTAAATAAATGCAAAGCGTGACATATGAATTCCTTTAAAAAAACCAACATCTCAAAATATCAGCCACTTTTGTCTTCACAGTTGCTATGAGGATATCAAAACACCTTCCTCTAGTCCTTTCCTTTAACCAAGGCATCACCTCTAATGAAGTGCCCTGTTTACTTCTTAAAACTCAACAGTGCTAAACACTTTTTATTCTTCTAATAGAGCCCTGACAAGTGGTTGAGCGATACAGTCAAAGGTCAGACAAGTTGGACAGAAGAGATGAGTGAAAAAGTGGAGGCTGTCATTCTGCAATCATTTTGCCTTCTCAGTGTAGAGCAATGACTACAGTTACTCATGAATATGCTTCCCTCTAAATTCCAGCTGTCACAGAGCCATCAGTGTCTTCGTGCTGAATATGAATTTCCTGCTAAACCACTCACTCATCTTAACTCAATGTACTGTTCATGTCACTAAATGGCTGCATAAAGCAGCTTCTTTAATACTTGTGAATTAAGTATTACATGTGGAGCAGTACTCCCACAGAGAAGATCTGGAAATTTGTTACCCTAGCAACAAGTGCATGTTAATTTAATACATACGTGTGTTTACTTTCACTTATTTCTTCATATATTTTGCAGGAATGAAAATATAGAGAGATGTATCCCGTTTCTAGGATATTAGTTTATATGAGTAAGAGTCAGGGTAGCTAATAATATTATGAATGGGTCACATTGTTATTCCCCTCTAACTCACCTAAGCAGAAGCCTCTCAAACTGAGATGATCAGAGTTTGCTAGAATTCACAGCCAAAGAACTGGGGCTGTGACCTTTAGTCTTGTTTCTAGATTCTCTGTTTTAGCTAAGGATAGTCCCATGCTAGACCAATCTGCCAAAATCTATACTCATTAGATGTCCACAAAATGCATTAAAATGTCACTTCCAACTCCGCAGAGCTTTTCAGCACCTATAAAATGATTTTAATTAAAAAAAATTGTAAATTAACATTTGTAATTTGGGCTTGGATTGTGAAATGTTAAGCCTCACTTCATCCACAGGATATATTTGAGTCCATTCATCCCAACAACACAACTCAGCTCAGCCTACAGATTATCTAAGGATTCCTTCCTACAGGAGAAATCTTTTTGTACATCAAAATGTTAAGCCATATCTTAAAGCATTTCTGATCCAATATTTTAAGATGGACATAGAGTAATACAGCATATTTCAGCAGAAAAGTATGTGGTTTCAAACAAATAGTTGAATTAACATATTTTAAATTATATTGATTTTTTGCAACCTTGGTCAAAACAAGATGTTCCTTCTGTACTATGTAATTTTCCTGGGGAATTTTTAAATGGAAATGTACTGGGATAATCAGACTCTTAGAGCTATTGCAATAGGCATCAGCAAAGTTATTGTACCTGAACTGAGAGAAAAGGATGTGACACTGAAATCAGCAAAAGCATGTTGTAACACACAGCCCCGACCAAGTGACATACAGCTGAGCCCCAAGGCCCACTTCTAAGAAGCACAACTGCATGACCTTGGCTCAGCTTTCTTGCAAAAATGTCATTGGGATGTGAGAGAGTACATAAACTAAGCCATGCAGGAAAAGAAAAATAAAAACGAAGAAAGAAGAGATTTTTTTTGAGGCGATAATAGTAACTCAATTGACAAATAATGCCATGAAATGGCATAAAGCCCTGAAAAAACATTGACTTTTCAGAAAACAGTAGCTCACCAAGGTCACAGATGAGCATACTGAAGAGGCAGTGGAAACCTATGCTCCCCTACCTCACTGCCAGCCGCCCAGCCAACAGATACTGAGCGACTGAGTATTTTAATGCTTAGGTTTGTAGCATGGAAGTTCTAGCTCCTACTGTGTGTATCAGGCAATAAATAGCCCTTGGGTGTTTGAGCAGAACTCTGCTTGCAGGTCTCTGCAGGTGATAAAGATGCCCAAACAGAAGCAATCCATCAGGGGAAGTTAAACTGCAAGATCCTGTGATAAATATTACACTTGAACTGTGGAAAGGGGAGACATTCCTCAGCTTCACTAAGCTATCCATATTCTGGTTGTTAACTGTTTCGGTCAATACACAAGTAGAAGGTATCATTATGAACTTTCCAGTTTTCTCTCAAGAGAAGAAGCGTTCTCAGACCAACCATTACTACAAAAATTTTAGAAATGGAATAACCAGGACAGTGAGGTTTTGCTATGCTGACTTTGTTGCAGAAAAAGGCATTTGAAGCCTTGGACTCATTCGAGCTGTGGCATTATTGTCCCCAAGTTTCCAGGGTATGATTCCACCTACCATACTTTGAGATGGTGCATATCAGCAACTCTTGTTGGAATTAACTTCATTCAAACTTGATATTGGATGATTTTTTTTTTCTTTTTCTGCCCGGTGGTGCTTCATTATCTTCAGGGAAAAATTATTCTTTTGTTGGTCTCAGGCAGCTGCGAAAAGAGACAAATGGAGTATTCTGATCTGAGCAGAGGAACAAAGTACAGTTAAACTAGAATACAGACAGAAGGCAACAATGCTCCAATGAGTGTCTCTAAGTCATTTAATTAAATTTTGCAACAGCTTATAATCACATAATCCTATTGACCTGGAGCATCCAAAACGATGGAGCAGAATTTGGTCCTCTATTCATTTTCATCCACTTTGAAGTGGAGGATCCAAAATGGTCTCAGTATGGGCAACCAAGAGAATTTTTGGTCTCCCCCTGGCAGACACTTCTGTGGGACTCAGGCAGGACATCTTTTCTATCAGGCTGTTTACTGCCTGCGTGTAAACAGCCAGCTGAGAACAGTAAAGCAGCATCATTGTAACTCACTTAAATGGGGTAGACAGAGAAGAAGAAAGCATCACTTTTTGAGAGCAGTGTTTCACAGTCTGTGACCCCTGGACTTGTGCCAATTAGCAGGACCACAGCTCCCTCCACCTCTACCCACAGAGGCAAGGAGAGAAGCAGAGTGGAGTACGGTAAGTAAATATTCAAAGCTTACTGTAGCTGTGGCTGAATATTAAAATAATGCCTCAAAAGATGGTCTTTGCTTCTTCTTTTCCCAAAAAAGTTGAATAGTGGTTGGGGTTTTTTTTTCTTGGCTGCATGAGATGCAGGAGGGGTTGTTTGTTAGTTATTGAAGATTAGGAGATTCCTTGATTTAAGAAAACCAAGAAGCAAAATCCTGCTCTGAAGAGCAGGTGGATGTACAGCAGAAATAGACTTAGCTAAAGAGCTCCTTGCTCCACTTTGCAGAGGGAAGGCGTAAGGATTGGAAGGAGCAGAGTGCACTCAAGGCTATTGCTCCATTTCATGATCTTGGTTAGGTTCGTGTTCCTGCAAGCACTGTCCATACACACAGTCCCCATGTATGCACTGGGCTCATAAACTGTCCCAAAAAGCAGTATCATTACTTATATTAAGAGGGACAAAACCAGGAAAATGCAGAGCAAAGTAACAGCTCTTTTTCAGCTCCAACAAGAAACAGCAGTATCAGCAAGTCCTTAATGCCCCATTGACTTTGCTTTTGCATGATAGCAATACAGATGGTACAGTGAAAAACTAGCAATGAGAAGAGCTACATAAAAAGCAGAATTTCAGTGCCATCCTGTTGAAACACATCTGTTCAGCTACAGAGGCAAGCTGTGCTAGCTGCAGATTAATCTAAAATAACAGTCTTAAGAAGGTACATGTGCTAAAGTATGTGGGGGGTTAAAACAAACACAGAAGAAACTAGCAGTAAGTTTTCAACTTTGGACTAACTTTGACTTACATCAGGGAGAGTAATGCAGAACAGGAAGGCTAAACTGCTTAGTTGAGTGCATCTGAAAAAGAGCTTAGCCATAATGCATTCGTCTAGTCAAGGGTTATACACGGAGTGTATCACTGATTTATTAACTGTGTGTATTCTGCAACACTTTCCCTATAGCAGTTAAAAGAGTTACTTTGCCTCACAAACAATGAGCCCTATCCTGCTATTTATTCTTATGCTGAACTTCTTACAAAGTTCACATTTTTCTTGACCTGAAACTATGACATGTTAAGGGAATTTTATGTTAGGAAAGCAACATAACAGTGAATATCCCTCCTTCCAGAAGGGAGAATATAATGAATTACAGATAGGTCTAGCAAAAAACAGCCTCTACTCACTGCCAATACTAATGATTGTAAGCCAATGTTGCAGCTCTCTGCCTTCTGTATATGAGGGGATAGCATGTTTGTACTTCCTGTTCAACAAGGCACTCGCAGTTCTGCTCTGTAATGCCCATGCTGCCTGCAGAGCTGGGCATAAGAATGGGCAATTCATATGAATGTCCAGGTAGTGCAGTCAGTCACAGCTGAGCCTGGTTAGAGCTAAAATATTGTAAAAGGCCTGTCTATGCCAAAGACGAGGGCAAGCTGAACCCATTTCTGGGACAGGAAATGCTGGAGAAAAGATAGTTGCCCAGACCTCATTGCTGTGTTGGGTAGCTCAAAATGTTGAAAGACCAAATGTTTCATCCTCTACAACAGACTACAAACTAGTTAGAAGCTATAAAAAAACAGTAAGAACAAGGGATCGATTCTCATCATGGGAGGAAGCTGACAGTGATGGGCATCAACATAACAGTAATGGTAAGGACAATGGTATTTTGAGGCATTTCAATTAACACTAAATTAATAGAGTTTAATGTTGTTAATGACCAAGGGAAGGCAGCAAATAACGAGAAGTGTGATCTGTACTCTTTAAAATGATGTAGGACAAATCATACTACTAAATCATCAAATATTAAGAATAAGAAAGTGATCAGGAGCAGTCAGCATGGATTCACCCAAGGGGAAATCCTGCTTAACTAATCTGATAGCCTTCTACGCTGGCATGACTAGCTGGGTAGATGAGGGGAGAGCAGTGGGTGTTGGCTGCCTTGACTTCACTAAGGCTTTTGACACTGTCTCCCATAACATTCTCATAGACAAGCTTAGGAAGTGTGGGTTAGCTGAGTGGACAGTGAGGTGGATTGAGAACTGGCTGAGAGGCAGAGCTCAGAGGGTTGTCATCAGTGGTGTGGAGTCTAGTTGGAGGCCTGTGACTAGTGGAGTCCCCCAGGGCTCAGTACTGGGTCCCATCCTGTTCAACTTCTTCATCAATGACCTGGATGAGGGGACAGAGTGCCTCCTCAGCATGTTTGCTGATGATACCAAGCTGGGAGGAGTGGCTGACACACCTGAGGGCTGTGCTGCTATTCAGAGAGGCCTGGACAGGCTGGAGAGCTGGGCGGAGAGGAACCTCCTGCGGTTCAACAAGGGCAAGTGCAGGGTCCTGCACCTAGGGAGGAGTAACTCCATGCACCATGATAGGTTGGGGACTGACCTGCTGGAAAACAGCTCTGTAGAGAAGGACCTGGGAGCTCTACTGGAAAACAAGTCGACCATAAGCCACCAATGTGCTCTTGTGGCCAAGACAGCCAATGGGCAGAGAGGAATCTCATGAAGCTCAACAAAGGAGAGAGCAAAGTCCTGCCAAAGGTATCCTGGGGTGCATCAAGGTATCAAGGGAAGTGATCCTCCCCACCTCTACTCCGCCTTGGTGAGGCTGCATCTGGAGTACTGTGTCCAGTTCTGGGCTCTCCACTACAAGAGACACACGGAGCTACTGGATAGAGTCCAGTGGAGGGCTACAAAGATGATTAGAGGGCTGCAGCATCTCTCATATGAGGAAAGGCAGTGAGAGCTGGGACTCTTCAGCCTGGAGAAGAGGAGACAGAGGGGATCTTATCAATGTCTACAAATATCTCAAGAGGAGGGGACCAAACTCTTCTCAGTGGTGCCCAGCGATTGGACAAGAGGCAACAGGTACAAACTGAAACACAGGAAGTTCCACCTGAATAGGAGGAAAAAATCTTCACTGTGAGAGTGACGGAGCACTGGAACAGGTTGCCCAGAGAGGTTGTGGCGTCTCCTTCTCTGGAGATATTCAAAACCTGCCCAGACATGATCTTGTCCAGTGTGCTCTAGGTAACCCTGCCTGAGCAGGGAGGTTGGACTAGATGATCCCCAGGGGTCATCCATTCTGTGACTGTATGATTTAAAAATTGTCCAGACAGGATTGCTATGCTTTCCTCTAAAGAATCTGGCTGCTTATAGAATACTAGAGCAGGGTGACAGGCTTTTCCTTAAGTGGTGTCTGCTCTTTTTTCCTGTGTTCTTAAACTGTATAATTAAGAAATGATATAAAACTCTCTGACATTAATGATGAGGAAAGATAGCATATATTCTACTGGATTTTCTTCCTGACTAATATAATAATTTAAGGTCGTGGACAAACTTCTTTAAACTTGACTTTTACCCACTATTTTTTCCAGAACCAGAATAAGCTTCCTCATTCTGCACTGGATTACATGCTGCCCTTTAATATATATTCCCATACATAGTGCCTAACAAAAGGTAAACAGCTTAGTTCCCTCTCAGCCCCATACACTGCATGGTGGAAATCCATGTTCACTAAGAATTTTTTCCCCAGTCATCAATTTCAAAGATACCATGAGAATACAGATGCTAATTTCTAGACAATAATAATTCGTATAATATTTCTTACCCTTCTAATTTAACAGCCAGCTGACTTTTGCTTTATTTAAAACTTTTAAAGAATGCATTCTCATTATCTCACAAGAAATGGAAGTGAAAATTAAGAGGAAAAATCATCCGGGTAATTCCAGATGAAAAATTTCATCTATATAGAAAAATGCTATTAGTTGCTAGGTGACAACATTTTTACCTCTTCTGTCAGAGTATTTGCAAAATACTTACAGGCAAGAACATAATTGTTTCAGGATCTCATCAATTCTATATTGGTTGAATATATGTAAAAAGAAAGAAAATCATACTTCAGAAGCAAGCCAATGCTGCAAACAACAGCAAGAACAAGCTGGATAATTTAGGAGAACCTATAAAAGCTAGAAATGCAGATGAAAGATTATAAAATGAAATTTAATTGATTAACGTCCTGCATACTGTGAGACGATAATCAAAAGAGAAACAAAGGATGACTGCTAGTAGCCCTCATGCCACATACGAGTTAAATATCATGAAGCTGGATAGTAACACTTGGCCAGGGCAGCAGCAGGTAAAATACAGGGCAGAGCTGTAAGAACTACATCACTTGAAATAAAAATGAAGATGGAGGAATTCTGGAGAAGAGCAGAGAAATGATACTGTTGAGATCAAGGTGGATTTATGCCAATAATTAAAATCATTATATATATATACCTCGATGAAGTGGTTACTGAAGCAAGACATAGTGAAATGACAACATAGTAAAGCACAGATACATACACAAATCAAAATTTCAGGAAATTTTACTCTTATGGAAGGTTCTTCTAATTCTGTCTGAGACTAAAAGCATATACTTTTTGCATGTAACAATAAACTTAAATATGTACAGTATTTGTATTACCGTACATCAAAATTAAATATGAAATGAATACTAAAACTTTTTGCTTTGATGAATTATGTACAAAGTTAGTCACCTCAAAGTTATTTTCAAACTAGTGATACAGACCCAAAAAAGCATAATTGAAATACAGGAGAGTATATCAGGCCACATTTGGAGTAGTGTGTACAATTTTGGGCTCCTCAGTCCAGCATAGGGCTACAAAGATGATTAGAGAGCTGCAGCATCTCTCATATGAGAAAAGGCAGTGAGAGCTGGGACTCTTCAGCCTGGAGAAGAGGAGACAGAGGGGATCTTATCAATGTCTACAAATATCTTAAGGAAGGGTGTCAAGAGGATCGGACCAAACTTCTCAGTGGTGCCCAGGGATTGGACAAGAGGCAACAGGCACAAACTGAAACACAGGAAGTTCCACCTGAATAGGAGGAAAAAATTCTTCCCTGTGAGAGTGACGGAGCACTGGAACAGGTTGCCCAGAGAGGCTGTGGCGTCTCCTTCTCTGGAGATATTCAAAACCTGCCCAGACGTGATCCTATCTAACATGCTCTAGGTAACCCAGCCTGAGCAGGGAGGTTGGACTAGATGATCTCCAGAAGTCCCTTCCAACCTCAGCTATTCTGTGATTCTGTGATTTTTCATACAAAGTGTGCTATGTAGCAGAAGCATTAATCTCTGGATCTTAACATCACTTTGTGACACTACTACTGTACTATTAAAAAGCCAGAGAGTAGCCACAGTCCAGGTAACTCTTCAGCCCTGCTAGGAACAAAGAGGCATGAATGCCCTGATCTGTAAGAAAGCTCCTGGGAGCCTTGACCACACAATGGCAGCTGATCCTCCTGCCCTACCTGGTTGCAGAAGGGAAATCACCAGTGGGGTATCAAATCCCTGCAACTTTAAAAAAAAAATCCTAGAAAGCATATATTGAATAATTACTCACTTTCAAATAATTTAGGACAATTATGGTAGTATACCTTATGTATCAGTATGAGTTATATACTTGGCAACTAAGGGAAAATAATTGGATTCTTTCAGCTCTCCAAAGTGAGCATATATCTGACAAATCATAAATCATGTATTAAGCTTTATTTAAAATAGTACAGTACATTGGTGCCTGACTGCTTTCTTAATTTCCTTTGTTCTATACAGAGCATCGTTCTTAGTCATTCTTTTCCCCTATACATAAAACCCCAATATAATTATGCTGCTGCAATGTTATACTATTTTGGATTAAGGAGGTTGCTCCCCTGCTCTTAGTGATAATTATTCAACACTGCAGAAAAAAAGAAAATGATTACTTTTTCTCAACAGCAGAGTCTGTGTCCATTGTGATATTAAAAACATAATTTAATTAGTAAAATGGTGAGAATTTTCAGAAATCACTGTGATGAGTATCTCCTTTTTTCAATATTATGCTTTTAGTATCAAAATTAGATAAGTTTATCTTAACTGTGACTTGCATTCTCTAAAAACAGCTCCCATTGAAATGCCTATCCACTGCTTTCTCCATCCTTAAATGTAATTTGTTAACTCTATAGCTATAACTGCTATTGATCAAAAACATTGTGGCCAAGGCAAAATGGGTTTGATGGTCTTACTCTGGTTCCAAGTGGACATGTATGCATATTAAAAATGACTAGCATAGTGCCAATAACAAGAAACCCTTCTGGCTGCATCAATAATGAAGTGAAAAAATAAATAGCTGATGCCTAAGCTTCTCCTGTCTTTTGGAGGCTATCCATGTTGGAAAATCAAGGATACTGTAAAGTCTGTAGACAAAGATGGTGGAGGCTACATTGCTAATGACTGCGTAGTACCTTTTTTGCAATTGGAGAAGCTACTCTCTCTATTTGCACTGTTGCAAATAGAAAAGTACACATACTTGCAAGTAATAAAAAAGAATATATCTACCACTTACAGCAGAAATTACAAGAAGTACAAAATGTCTCAGCTGCAAGAAGTATAGAATGTCAAACCATGAAGTCAGTTTGCCAGGGACTCATGAAAGCTGGATCTATAGAAAAGCTGCTTCCAACATCTATTTCATTCAGAAGTAGAATGTCTTCACCTTTTCATTTAATTCTCATTGAATCAGCACACACTCCTTTCAGACTCCTCATTCTCTGACTTCCAGGGACTTCAAGCTAGTCCTAGTTCATGGATGAATGGAATGGGTTCCTACGAAACAAGTACAGCACATGCCACTCTCACAAGAACAAATCCACAATTCTTGCTTTACAGTTCTAGGAGACAGCATTTCTTCTTTGATGTGGAATTCCAATATAACAGCAGTGGGATGTTTAACGTTGATCCCTGGAGATTCTGAAATCTGGGTCTTCAAAGAATTGTGAGGTTCTTTCAATAGACTTCAGTTGTTAAGCTATCCATTCATCGGTGAATTAAAACTCAAGCTGAAGAGAGATGGAGCTGCAACAGGAACTGCTTGTTCCAACATCTGTGTTGCCATTCCAAGACTTCATAGTAAACAAATATGCACAGTAAAATCTCTTCATGTCTAAGTAATTATTTCAGTTTTTTTATGAATTGAGCACTAAGTGTGTCTGACTGAGCCTGCCAATCTAATCTTCAATTATAAAAAATTATCTAAATATTTTCATTATTTGTAAAATTAATATACCAAATACCACTAGAACTCAATGTAACGGGAACATCTTTTATTTTTAGTTCTAAAAGAGATAAAATGGGTGAATTTTGTTGTTCCTTGGTGCTACCTATCTTCAGTTAATTTTGGAATACTTAATATTCCTAAATACCTCCTCAATATTTTCCAATGTGCAGAAAGTATGGCGCCATCTTTAAACATAAAGTCTTTTATGAACATGAGAATTTTACATCTCTCAGGAATTTCAGGTTTATTTCCCACATATGGAATGTCCCCAGGTTTCTGCTCTGTCACTGGGAAATCCTTATGCTTCCCTCAACTTTTTCATGTCTTGACCTTTTTTTAATGGCCTTTAAAGGTTGAATTTTGATATCCCTTGGGCAGAACAGACTGTTGTGTCCAAACTGTCCTCATGTTTCATCTCACTCTGTTAGCTTCTCTGTCTTACACTCAAACAGCAAATCAAATTTCTAATTGCATTCCTGCAGCTGAAAAATTTCTACACAAAAACTCACATTTTCCAAACTATGAAAAATAACTGCAACATTCTCAGAGTAATATACCTGCCTGTCCTGAAGCTGATTACTTCTATCTGAGCCAGCAAGCTCCCAGTCTTCCCTCCTGCCACTGCAGTTTTTAGGTTGCACCATCAAGCTGCCTCTGCTAATGCACTTTTGACTCATTATTTGATGTAGAGCAGGCAAGATCACCATGGCACGTGAAGGATTAATCTGGAGGAGAGGGCAACTGGACTCCAATGACACACCTCTCGTTTCTAGTATATAAGGGCACTACTATTATATAAGGGCACGACATTGCTTAACCTTCACTCAGAAGAGATTATTTAGCAGAAATTAAAGAGGGTGTCTGACTAAGTAACCAATTATCTAATCTCTACCCATGGAAGTTGGAGCCCTTGTCCTGCCTGTCCCTGAGCAAGCAGGGAACCATGTGCAGGGACTTCAAGGTTTCTGGGGGAGTAGGAACTCAAATCACTCAAATCTGTTAATTGAAATTGGCCCATAGATTTCTTTTAGAACTTTTAGAATCCTAAGATCAACCAAACAAGTCCCTCTCAACCAGTTACCTACTTCTGAGAGAAGCCAACAACAGATACTTAGAAAAAAAAATGAACAGAAATTATCAGTGTGAAATTTTACCCAGTGTGTACTCCCACCTTCTGGCAAAATACAATTCAGAGACTTCCTAAACCAGGCCTTGTAGCTGTAGCTGTATTTTTAAGTGATTCTTTTTTTTTTTTTTTATTTTAGTGAATATGTCTTGTGCCTTCTTAAGCATTCAAGATCAACATCATGCTGTAGGAATGAAAGAACGTTCTGCATGCCAAAATTTCTCTTTCCTGTAGGTTCTGAAACCCCATACATGACCATTTCAGTTGCTGCCCTATAGATCTCACACTGTGAGAAATAACAAATAGTTATTCCTTACTTACTTTCTGTATGACATCTGCAGTTTCACAGTCTCCCTTTATCTAAAAGCCATTCTGTGCTTTTGATCATCTTCAACAACCTTCTCCATATTCTGTACCTACAGTAAGGTACATGTTATTCAAAACATGAATACACAGTGGATTTTAGAATGACATAATGATATTTTCTCATTTGTTCACTGCAGCCTTCCTATTAATTGCTTAATACACTGTCTGGCTTTTTGACCGCTGCAGAACATTGAGTTGACATTTATTTGAACTATCCACAAAAATGCCAAGACATTTTTCCTGAATAATAATAGCTAATTTACAGCCCATTTTTCTGTAGTTTACTTAGGGTTCATTCCCTCCCTTCTGCCCTTCCTTCCACTGCTTGGCATTAATCAAGACTGAATTTCATCTGCCAGTATATTACATATCTTTCAGTATCGTTGCACCCTTCTGCAACTCCTCACGGTCAACTCTTCTGTTTACTAGCCAAAATAATTTCATACTGTTTTCAGACACTTTTTCTTCCCTATTCTTTGCTTTTCCAGATTCTTCGTGATCTTTTATCATAGCCTAAATGATTTAGATATGCTTCAGAATTATACCCCCGTATTTCTGAGACTTTCTCCATCTATATCAAGACCTAAAAGAAGTAACATCATGGCCGTTGCCTGAAATGCAGTAAATAAAAAGGAAGATTTGGAAGGAAAAGGAGAAAATAGAACTGTTGAGTCTGAGACTGCTTATATTTGAGACTATACCTGAGATGACTTTGAAATGAAATGTATCCAATTTCTCTTCTTCCATTGCAACTGGAGATCCCAAGTACATCTACCAAAAGCAAATCTATTGATAACAGTGAGAACAGAAAGAAAAAAGTAGATTTATTCATAGGAAATTCAATACAGTATCAGCCCCACTGCAACCAAAATCTGAGAATAAAGAGGAGGGGAGAGAATCAATGCAAATTGCTGCAGACAGCAATGGTAAGCCAATGTTGCCTGGGAACCCAATGACTCCTTTTGTCATCTAGTAAAAATCTTGACACATAAGTCTGTAATTTGGTCCAGAAAACTATTTTCTTCTTTTATATCTTTCTCCAGGTACATTGCTTAGCATGTGGCAACATTCTTGTGAAAGTAAAGGAGCGTCCTTTCTGCTTCTCTGTGCTTTTTCCCTTTAAGTGGCACATCACTCACATTTTGCAATGTGAACTCGAATCCCTCTGTACATACAACTTATAAAGCAGTCTTTATTTGTGTAATGATATACTGTTCTCCTCCTCCTCAGGATACTTGCTTCATTTAATACAGAATGATTTAATGCCTCAGCAAAGAAGCAATATTCACTAGGCAGTGTCATTTTTTCTTACCCCTCCCCCCAAACTACGCTGCATATTCTTTTGTTTTCCCTTTATAGATATATAATATTGAATACCTTAATCTGTGGGCATTTCATGAGCCATAATGACTTCTCCTATTTGTGTCCTGGGTGATGCTGTAGAATTTAGGCTACCTTACAAACAACCCCTTTCAGGCTCCTAACAAAGTGAACAGGGCTGTGAAAAATAAGGTAATTAGAAAACAGCAGTTCAGTATTGTGTAGCACGTTGTAAAAAGGAAAGAAAATCTATAACATTCAGCTGTTTGCTGTTCTGCAGTGAAATGTATAATATTTGCAATGACAGGTATTGTGTTCTCAGTACACACCTTTGGAAACATTCAAGTCTTCACTAGTCAGAGCAGATATTCACATTAAAATCACTAACTTAATCCATAAAAGTCCATTAAAAATTCAAAAGATACTGAACCATTCAAAACCCAAGCATTTACAAAATTTTTATAATTGAGAAATCTTCCAATTTCACCAAAAGGTAAACTCATACTACAGGAACTTTAAACTGCTGACACACCACAGTTATTGAGAAATATTTGTTTTTATATTTCTAAAAACAACTTTACTTAGAGCAAGAATGCTTGTCTCCAGTGTGAGTTCTGCAGTGAACTACATAAATTCAAGAACAAGCCACTGCAAATAACATCTCACTCAGTTGGTTCATTTCTGCGCAACTCTTCCCTTACCTATTTTTGATAGATTTATTGGTAAAGAAGACCAGTTGTCACTATCTTCACTTGTGAGTGGAAGCCTGACATTAGAGATCAGACAGATTTTTCCAGGGTGTCAGTGTCCAGTACTCTCTGACCGGGTTCTTTTAGATATTCCACACATACAGAGAGTGCAATGATTTATATTAAAGTTTATTTCTGCAGTTATTTGATGTTACACAGGATTTTTTGATTTAGCAAAGTGATTCAGCCATATGTTGAAATCACAGTTCAAGTATACACTTACACAGTTCAATCACAACACCAATGTAGTTCCATTACCAATCTCTATAATACGCCCACCGTCCCAGTCGCTGGGATGGAATATGTGGGTTGGACCCAGCTCAAGCCTGTTGCTCTCTTCGAAATTCCTCTGTTAGTGGTTGAGGTTTTGTACTTTAGATTGCGCTGAGCCACCTAGCCACTTTCCCCATGCTGGTCTGGCTAATCTCAGGGAGATGTTCACACTCTTTTGATCAACTCAGGAAGAAACACTGACTCCTGGTGCAGTTAATGGCTATGGCTATTTACCTCAGACAAAAGTCACTCTCCGGCCCCCTTTGTGTTGAGATGAAGTCAGTTCTCTGTGCAACAGGGAGGACTAAGGAGCTGCATCCTACACTGTTCTGAACTTCATGAGCACTTCGCTCTCTGAGCTTTCTTCCACTGCAGGGGTCATTGGTCCAATGGCCACCTAGTGCCAATTTGCTGCTTAAAACTAAAAAAACAAACAAACAAGCAAAAATCTCATTTCTTATTTCATTCATCTTTTTAACTCATATTCTTTGTTACTTCTTTTGGCACATCCCTCCTCATATCTTCATCTGTTTAAAAAAAGCCCAAATCCTATAGTTTCAGCCTGTATATCTCATTCAAGATTAAAATGAATTTTTGCATATAGAAGACACAACAACAACTAATGCACTGCGTTTACCCATTAGAAGATATCCACTTGGTGATCTACACCATCGACTTCCCTGAACAGGAAGGATGTGAAAGAAAATGAGAATGTTCCTTCCTTTATTACACACTCTTAAATGCAACTCGTCAACTCATGAGTATTAAAAAACACTTACTTAGCTAGGATGAATCCAAAAAAGGAAAAACAGTTATTAACTATTTCTCTAAACCCATTAATGGAAATATGCATACTGATTTTGACGGTTTTGGAATATGCCCTTCTACTCTTATTCCTTTTGCTCTAGCATTTTTATTGTATTTTTTCTTCCAGTTAGAATCAGGGTAAGAAAGGAGTAGAAAATAGTATTGAATTAGTGCACAGCTGCTTAATGCAGAACGTGTGCTACTTCATGGTCCATTAAAAAATTGTGGCACCTCTTGTTTACATGCTGCTGTGAGATTCAAGCCTGTGTGAGCTGGTAACCTTTGGTTTGGAATAACAATCATTCATCAGTGTGTAGCAACATTTGTTTTCCCTTAATAAAATAGTATCAGTCCCAGGCCTTGACATTGCCCTAAAGCCAGGTGCCCTTTTTGAGCTATAAAACACTATTTTAAATAATGTAATTTATGATTGAGGAGAAAAAGAGTTCATCTAAGACAAACCTTCTACTTTGGTTTTCTGTGAAAGTACTAGTCTGTTCAGCAATTTTGTTAAATGCAAATAGCAGTGCTCAGTAGTCACTTCATAACGGTTGCAGAAATTGTCTCTTCCAACATCTAGATGAAGGTCTGTAACATAATCAGATCAGTGCATAGCTCTCTTGTTTGCTTCTTCTCCTAGCACCAATGTTAACTGTTTCTAACCAGTTAAAACCACTTAACTTTCCATCCCACTATCACTTACAGGAATCATAGAATCAGTAAGGTTGGAAGGGACTTCTGGAGATCATCTAGTCCAACCCCCCTGCTCAGCAGGGTCACCTACAGCATGGTAGACAGGGTTGCATCCAGGTGGGCCTTGAAGATCTCCAGAGAAGGAGACTCCACCACCTCTCTGGGCAACCTGGTCCAGTGCTCCGTCACTCTCACAGTGAAGAAATTTCCCGTCACGTTCAGGCGGAACTTCCTGTGCTTCAATTTCTGCCCGTTGCCTCTTGTCCTGTACCATGGGACAACTGAAAAGAGTTTGTCCCTGTCCCCCTGACACCCTCCTTTCATGTACTCATACACATTGATCAGATCCCCCCTCAGTCTTCTCTTCCCCAGGCTGAAGAGGCCCAGCTCTCGCAGCCGTTCCTCATAGGGCAGGTGCTCCAGCCCTCGGATCATCTTCATAGCCCTATGCTGGACTCTCTCCAGTAGCTCCCTGTCTCTCTTGTACTGGGGAGCCCAGAACTGGACACAGTATTCGAGACGAGGCCTCATCAGGGCTGAGTAGAGGGGCAGGATCACCTCCCTCGACCTGCTGGCAACACTCTTCCCAATGCACCCCGGGATATCATTGGCTTTCTTGGCCACAAGGGCACATTGCTGGCTCCAAAACCGCAATGCTTGCTAGTTCTCTGAAAACTTTTCTACTTAGAGTATTTGTCAAATAAGGGATCTCCCTTGCTTTCATCACTTATGAATCTTCTGGTCAAGTGCATGAAACAAAAATATTCATGCCTACAAAAGGCAGGAGAAGAAAGAGACATCCCTTTGAGCCTCTCTTCTGTAGCAATTCAGAAAGTCCCAAGAACCTTTTGTGAGAGACTACCTGAACAACACCTCATTGGAGAGAAACCCCAAATAATCTGTCTAGCTCCTTACAAATTCAACTGAGATCTTGTGAAGCCTACCAGATGAAGCAAAATGGGATTCTTTCCCCATACTTACTTTCCAAGAAGAATTTCTGCTTCACCTAGCAACAAAGGTCTCAGTATCATTTGGAAAATCACTTATTTGATATTCTTCCATGAAAGACAAACTAGAAAGATGACACCACCTCAAAAAGTCAGAAAAGAATCCCCCTTCCAAAGCAAAGGAGGCTGTTTCCACTGCTGAATTAATGACAGGAAAGAAGGCTGGCATTTGACGTGAGCAGAGGCAGAGGCAGGTCAGAGAGCCAGGCATGCATTTGGGTTCAGTACAACCTCAGACTTAAAGGGCTTGTTTTGGCATCACCTGTAGAAGGGTCAATTCCTTTTTTTCCGCCAAAGGAAAAAAGTCCTTGTGAGGTTTGTCTACCTTTGTGCTGAGGTAACCTGCAAGGGTGATCCAGCATTTCTGGTACAGTTTTAAAAGTGTAAGACTGCTTTTCTTGAATAGTCAGAGGAAGCTAAAGAGATAAAGAAGAGTTCAGAAAGTAAATAGCTGAGGGCATAGTGGCAGCTCAGCATCTACTATCACAGATTCCAAAACATCCACAGGCACATCCTGCTAACATTCACTTGAATTCAGGAATCCTTAGCTCAGATTTCCTCTCCTTTTCCACCTCTACCTAGCTTCACACTAGAAGGTATTAAGCACTTCTAACATTAAGCATTTATCTAATAATTTGCTGTGTTATAAGAATTGTCCTAGCCATTTTTAAACAGAGAGCTCACACAGAGCAACTTTCAAATCAAACTGTTAAGCATTTTAAAAGGATATCTCTAGGTTTCACTGATTTTTTTTCTTAATTTGCCTAGATAATGACATAGAAACCTAGAGGATATTATTTATACATTGAACTGCATCTTCTAACTCTTTAAAGTAAAATGTGTAAATTCCCTGAAACTGCGTTAAAGTTAAATTCAGAGAACAGAGGTATGCTGGTCCTTATGAACACTAGTATACACTATAATAACTCTCTTTTACACAGTATTGTGATTTTTATTTTAAAATAGATCCTTGTCTAGACATGTACTAAATCTCTGAAGCAGCAGTTAGTAACTCATGAACAGTAAATTACACAGCTCTGCTTTAAGACTGGCCATTTCAGTTCTTTATTGAAATATTGTAGAGTAGAGAAATACAGAGAATGAGTGTGAAACACAGTAGTAGGAGGAAAGAACTCTGACAGCATTATTGATTGGCCATTTTTTCTGATCCTTTTATTACCTAGTGTTGAGCAGCCAAGTTAAAGGTGCTTAAAATTGCAGCAGGTTCCATAATACTATCGATTTCTAAAGTTCACGCAGTAATGTCAAAACCAGCTTGCTTGCCCTTTCCTGTACCGCTCTCTTTTCTACCTCTTTAGTTCAGAGCACACTTGCCAGTATCATGTTTCCAATATTCTACAGTATAGAAGCAAAGTTGTTTACAATCAGGATTTTTTGGAAGCATTATTGAACAAGTACAGTAATTCCCTCTCTTGGAAGCAGCTTGTGTCTATCTAGTTCAGCAAACGAACCCCAAGATTGTATAATAAAGATTTATCTAGTCCTTTGTTTCCAAGATTTAAAGTCCTGAAATGATACAGTAGCTAACACAGCAAGATCTCAGCCTGTTTAACCCTGAAGTGTGGTATGCATTAGAGGTTTAACAAACGGAAACATCCTTGTTAGAAACACTCACTCTTACTTGATGCTTTACTGCTGGAAAGGGGCATCAAAAGTCATCTTACCGCCTAGTCTTCAGGATACGTGACCTTATTTCCCTTCTACTTTGCTCAGCTAAAGCCTCTGTGAGAGCTACATTCAGTCTGGGGCATCTCAGGAAGGAAAGGGAGTAGGGAGAAAGTTAGTCACAGCGGGGAAGGAGGAGGGCAGGAATGAAGAAGCAAAGACAATCTTTGAAGCTCTTGGAAGACTACCTCAGGCAAGAATACATTTACTGACAAGGGAATGGGTTTGAATGACCCTCTTCTCAAGTCCAGGAATTGTCAAAAGAGGAAAGGGGAAGAAAGATAGTGAAAGAGTGGGATAGCTCCCATGTTTTCAGCGGCACAAACAAACTGAAAACTCCCAGAAAGCTATGACCCTAGAAGGTGGGAGAAGAAATCCTGATCTCTTCTTCACTCTAGTCCCAAACCTGAGTCCTCACCTCGTGATGTGGGAAACCCAGACACAGCAGATTTAACACCTGCTAATCAGATTCTGCGTTCTGCTCCAGAGCTAGTAAAGTGCAGAATAATTTCTTTCTTACCCATATGGCACATGGTGAAGGATTGAAAATCAAGCAGAGGCACTGCATCCTGTTAGGATTAGCAGACTAAAAGGATCAAAACTGACTTCCCACAGGTTTTACTTTGAGGCTCAAATTAATCCTCCTGCCTTTCAGCATGGTCCTTGCCCTTATATCCTTGTAACATCTTTACAAAAGAAGTGTCACTTTTTCATGATCTGGGAGCTAAATATTTACTTAAGGGTCAGCTGTTCTCTGCCAAATTTAATATAAAGAGTAAAGATCTCTCAAAGCCCTCTCACACTAGGACAACGTGGCCCTCTCACAAACAAGGCAATCTGTGAGGCTGAGTTTTCTTAGGCCTGAGCTATGGCATAAAAAATGGTAATAAATCTTCCCACATCTTTTATTTCTTTTTTCTCTTAAAATTGAGAGAAAATATAGATTACAAAGAGAAGTTGATATTGTTCCTTCTTGTACACTTCATCAACAGAATTACCTCTTAAGTTCAAGTCAGTTACACCTAAATAAAACCACTGAAATAATGATGATGATGCCGAGGGTCAAAACTGGCAAATGAAACTTATTTGTGCTATTGATACTCAGGTTATAAATAACTGACCTTGTGGAAGGCAGAGTGAAGAAGAGAAGGATAAACTGGTGGGAAAGCACAATCAAATCCACTTTTTATATGAAAAACAAGCACTTTTGAGGAGGAAACCATAAAGGTATAAGTTTAGGACTGTGATACAGTTCTGTATAGTATTTTTTTTTTCAACTGAACTGTTTTAGATCTTAAACTGATTTGATACAAGGAGTTTCTACCTTATAAAGCATGAACCATACTCAATGCAACTGGTCTGTCTCCTGCTGGTGCTGTTGGTTTTGGCTATTTATGGACTTTCTGTATCAAAATTTATTAAGTTGTACACAAACAAAAATGTTTAGGAAATCTGCTTATCTTTGAAAAGCCTGAGTGTACATAACCCCCAAACTAGAGATAGTGGGCAATATTTTTTCTCATCCAGTCATAGAAAATCTCGTCCAGGTCCTTACGCCTTTATTAACCTGGAGATCACCAGCACAATAGGCAACTTTCCCAGGAAAAAAAAATCAACTTCATCCACCACAGAGAAAAAATAAATAAACAAACAGAATGAGTGAAGCAGGTTTGAGCTATTGCTTTTAGAAAAGCTTGAAAAGAGTTTAGGAAATTAAACATACTGACCTCTCTCCTATCACCTCTTCTCAAGTGTGTAAACTTATGTTGCTTTCAGATATAAGTGGTAGTGAAGAAGCTAATGCAGCTGGCTTTGCATTAAACCAGGTTAGGAGTAATCCCCCACCTTCTGCAGCTTCATCATGGGGCAGTAACTCTCTGCTCATGGGGCAGCAGAAAAAAGATAGGGAACACTTAGCTCATCATTACAGCAGATCATTACAGCTATTCATCCACAGTGACTGTGCATTTTAATAACTGTTCTTTGACAAACTGAAATTAGTAGGCTAAAGAGAGTGACAGACGCCTAGTGTACCAGTATTTTTCTTATCTGTCTGAAGGAGAGAATGCAGCCATTAGTGAGCTGAAATCTCTCAGACAAGATGGAGACAGAGGTGAAAGAGGGGGAACTTAGAAAAGCACCACAGATGTGAACCTCTGAAAGGCAGGAAGGGAACATTGTACAAAAGGAGAAAAGATAGCTCAGAATAGGTTTAATCAAAGAAAAAGAGAAAAAAAAGACAACATGGAAAGATGGTTCTGAAAGCAATCAGGAGCTGCATCTGAAAGGCTTGTAAGCCCTATCCAAAGGACACTCCTGATTAGTATGGCCACAGTGAAAGGAAAATGGGTCTTGAATGGAAATTGGGTTTACTTTGTATAGACCTATTTCTCAGATGAAGCAAGGAGTGTCTTCAAAGCCCTATTCTTCTGTTTGCCAACATCTACTGGAAACTCCATGTACATAAAGTTAGGTTTTCAACCTCTCTGGACTTCTAAGGGAAGGGAAGCTCAGACTGAAGAAGTACAAGAACTCTGCTAATGGTACCAGGTAGCTGTGCAGGGCATCCCTCTTCCCAGAGCCGGCACTGGCAGTGTACGCATGCTGCAGCGCCAGGGCTCTGCTCCCTCCGCCCCCTTATCTTCTGTGTGCTTGTTTACTTGGGCTATAGCCTGACATGCACATGCTTAGTGCTGGTTTAGTGCTTTCAGCTGTAGTTCAGCCAGGTACACAAATACTTTCCAAACCCCAGGAAACCTAGAAACGCTACATAAGAGCCCACATATCTTGCTTTCTTGGCAATTCAGAGAGCCATCTGGGCCTCAAAAGCCTTCCTGTAAAATTCCTTTCATGTGATTTTTTTTCCTTTTCTCTTTAGAGATCTCCCTACTAACCCTGAAGCCCTGTTTGCTCCAGAATTTTCAGAATAAAGAGATATCCCTTTTTCTGCTGCCTTCCCCATGGTGAGGCACATGGGACAACTGTTAACAGGTTAATCTATTTGCATGAATTTCATGGTATAGAAATCCCACCAGCTGATATTTTAAAAATGTTTGATGCAGCCAGTACTACAGATCAAAAAAATAATTTTTAATTCTAAATGCTACATCTGACATTTGCAGCTCCAAAGTGCATATCTGATTCTGCTCTTAAAAGACCTGCAAAGCACAATTATGTGCCTAGCTTTATTTAAGTAGATTTTCACATACAGTGCATCTGCACTACTGTTTTAGTTCACACCAGGAGGGTGAAGCAAATCTCCAGCTGCCCCCACTTACCACGCTTTGGTTCACACGGCACAGGGCTCTTGGAGCGGGTGAACGGCACTGCTGCCAGGGGAGCTCAGCCTAGTACGTGGCAGCCCCAGGCAGACATCGGGTCTGCAGGAGCAGAGCAGAGGCAGTGCGAGCAGCCCTCCGCGCCCAGGGCAGGGAGCGGGAGCTGCAGCACTCACCACCCACGTCTGCAGCTCTGCTCCTGCGGTCACCTATTCACCAAGGTGCCACTGCACTTGGCCCTTCCGTCCCTATCCGTGGAGGCTTTCAAGCCCCTAACACCAGCAAAGCCTCCAAACTGCACCGTAACTGTTTCATTACCAATTCCAGTTTTAATATTGTTGGAATGAGGCTGTACTGAGCTTTGACAGAGACGCACACTAGAAATGAGATAGAGTGTTTCCTGCAGTTTTGTCACGGTTGAGAGCAGAACGCAAGCCCGGCCCTCCTGCCTTCTCGGCGTACCAGTATTACTGCGCACAGAACCCAGGGCCAGGAGAGAGGAGCCCAGCACTTGAACACAAGCACTCTCTGCTCAGTTCCCTGTCACTTCCCAGCCTGCTTCCTTTTTGTCAGACTTGATCGCAACACAGCTCTGCATTTTTCTTTAAGGCTGATGTTACAGCAAGCTTTACAATATTGTTACAGAAATAGCCCTAGGATGAAAATCATTACACAGCTATATGCATAAGAGTAAGAGACTGCTATGAATACCAGATTAGTTATGCAGGAACTTTGTGTTTTTGTTTTCTGTAGCAATGAATTTTATTTTCATCCTTTCATCAACACATTCTAGTATTTGAGCAGTAACTTTTAATTCTGAATTCTCATAAAGACAACCCTAATGTTATTTTACATAGTCTTTAATGTCATTAATGATCCCATTAAATTTGAATTACTCATGGAGTAGTAAGATTAAGACTAACCTTTTCAAGGTCTTTTTCTTAATATAATTCTTCTTTACCTGGGCCAATCCAGAGTTGGTCTTTCTTACTCTTAATTTCTGTCTAGGAAATACAGAACCATGCTAATGAAAAAGACAGCTTATATCATCTTCTGCATAATCTGCTGCAGGAAGAGACTCTGGGTTTTCTGCTGTTCTCTCTCTGGGAGATCATAAAAAGAAATCTCTATAGTGGGGACATCATCTCAGCCACTGGATCAAGTTGTCTATAAGGTTTTTTGGCCTCACTGTTCAGGGAACATGTACATAGCAGTGAGACCTGGAAAGCAAAAGTCTTGAAAAAGGACCCTCTTATTTATGGCGAGGTTCAATCATCACAGCTAATTATTTCATTTTAGAAAAGTAACAAGGGTGAAGAAATTAATATAAAATTATCACTGATTTAGTGTCCCCAAAACAATGGCAGACAAAAAAAAAAAAAAAAAAAAAAAAAACAAACATATTCACAAGTTCTTAAAGGTCCGCAGTGTTTGAACTCCTTGAACTCCTTTATTTTTCCCCTTTTAGTTTGAGGTAGAACATTAAATTCAACTCTTTACACTGCTTAAATCACAAGCAGTTCCCTGGAGTTAGGTGGGTTTCACACCAGCATTACACTGCAGAAATTCATTTAACAGCATAAGAGACCTCCAGTCTTCTTCTTCCCTACCCTCCCAGTTTAACTGCACTGAGTAAGTCTAGACATTACAGTCAAAATCCTGTATCACAGTTTGCCTTTAAGCTATCTCAAATGGTGAATGAGTGAAAAGTACCAGGGCATGGAGTGCAGCTATAGAAGAAGTAACCTGAGAGCAATTCTGGCATAATTTCTTTACAAGAAGAGCATTATGGACTAAAAAGCTTGGGGCACTCAGGCAGCAAGACAAGCAAGTATCATAAATCAGCACTGAAATATGAACTGGGCAATTGAAAGTGGGAGTAATAACAGGGCTTGATCTCACTGGTTAGAGATGTCATTTAAGTCTGTGATAAATAAATGGGCTGATCGGAAGAAACTGAACAACAGCACCAGGGATAGCAGAAGGAAAACCTGGGGCTGGTGAGAGGAGGAGGAAATCACAGTTCTCCTCTCAGTGCGTCACCCCCAACTGTGAAACAATCCTGTTTAAACATCGCCAGCAGCCAACACTGCAGTCTCCAGATAAAGATGACTTAATTTTACATGCTTCTTTAAGAGGGAGCAGGTTATTTTTCCTTGCTTGGTTCTCTTCTTACTGGGAAGTCAAGCTGGGGGTGGGGAAGGTTCCCCTCTCCTCTCTTTTGTTTTTTGGTTTGGGGTTTTACTCAGTTTGAAGGACGTCAGCTCTTGCCCTTTAAGCTCAGTAATCAAATCCCAGAGCATGGTACATTACCTTCCTGACTGCTCAGAGACCATTTGGTCATGCTCAGATATCATTGTCATCTCAACAGTTCAGCACCACCTCTGATGAGTAATGAGTGGGTGCTGGGAAAAAATTAGGCTTTTTATTACATGTGGAGCTCAGTCCAAAGCTTCAGTAAGGAATCGTTCCATGAAAGACATATCCAGAAATCGAATAAACTACAACAGAAATTAATGGAGGTGAGTTCAAGTATTTGTACAGGTGCAAGGTAAGAGGAATGCATGAATGTAAAAAGAAAAGCTTTTCATAACAATTTAAGGAGATAAATTCTGTTACATGAAATAACATATGGATATATGAAATCTCCATTAATTTCTCCAAATTCTAAGAAAACCTGCATCATTAGAAGAAACTTTTTATTTTTTTTCAGATAAACACCAGACCAACTCAAGTATTTTAACATATTTTCCTTATTTCAGGACCATTAATTGGCTGTAACAGTGAAAGTTTATTCTCTAGGTGACAAGGTAATTCCCTTCATCAGTCCCTTAGAAGGGATATGGGATAAGAATTTTTCAGAGTTCTTTCTGTTTACTTGGTGGTGTACAATACCAGCCCCAAACTGATTCTTGCAAAGTTAAGAAGTGCATTCCTCACTCCTCCAGGCTTGCCTTGGGCTTTAAATGCCCCAAAGGTGTCTGTCATGTTGATTTATTTGGATTTGTTCCTTTCAGAAAAGGATATATTTTGGCTTAAGCCTAACAGCTTAAGTCTGAATTGGACATAACCAATTTAAAACTCAAAAAATGCTCTATTCAAGCTCTATCCAAGGTTTAGTTATGGAGAAAAGAGAAGTTACCAAGGAAGAAAACACAAGCCTTGTTGCATTAGTAATGGTGGATTAGTCTTCTTACCCTTGTACAAAAGATCTATTCCTGCACAAGTCTCTTCTACTCCTTTTTTTCCCGCAGCAGCAAGGAAACTTAGTCACAAAGAGCTTGTTCCTGAATATGGTCAAGAGCATCCTCCCCTGCACGCAAGGATTTAGTATCTTCAGCTTCCATTGGAGCTTCAAAGGGACATTCACTTATTCACATATCTTATTTCACAAATTTCTTCCAGTATGAATGGTTTTCTCATCGGTCACTACCCTTCCAAGACCACCACCGCGTAACACTTGTATCAAAAGAAATATAGTACATAAACCGTAACTCACCATGTTCATAAAGCCCTTCAGAGTGCATACTTGACATAATAAAAAAATTGGCATTAGAAGTGATATTCTAAATAATCCATCTTCCTCTCTACACTCATGCAGTCATGTAATTATTGCTAGTTTGGAACAGGGACAGAATTGCTGTCACACAGGATTTTGAAGGTAGTGATTGTGATAACAGTTTCACAGTGGTGTCATACGTCTACTTTCCCCATCGCTCCCTTTGTTGTCCCCAAGAGGCTCTGCTAAGGGCTGGCTGCTAGATGAAGTGTAGCATTAGGATATCAGTTATGATAGAACTTCCTCTCTTGGGGAGTTAGGAGGATTCCTCTCCATTTGGTTTTAGACTGTGAGCAATGAAGTAATAACAACCAAATCTGACCTGGGAGGACCACACCGTACAGGGCACATGGCCTGGCAAAGGCATTTGCTGATAACCAAGTTCTCTCTTAGAACTGTTTATTTTCTCATGTATGCCTAGCTTAATGAATAATGAAACAAGTTACAAATTTTCTAATTATTTGATATAACACTCAGTAGGGAACAACTTAGAGTATTTCTTTTTCCTCAAGATTTTTTGTTGACAAATATCTGTGAGATTTTGGCCCTTTCCTTCAGTGACAGATAGGTTTTTAAAAAAATCAGCATTTTAATTATTCTTTGTTTGAAAATGTTAGGAAAAAAATCACTTCCAGGATTTCCTGAGGAAGCCCTTTATATTGCAGGGCAACTGCAAAGGAATATTCTCTGTAGAGATTGTCCAGACTAGTCCCTGCTCATGGTTAAGAGCAACAAACTTTAGATGATGGGGTGACTGAGTGAAGGACCTCCCCTCAACACCGCTAGTGGAAGAAGGAAATAGAGCTGAATTTACACTCCTTTGAGATACTATAGAGTCCAGTAACGAATAGAGTAAAATTTAAGACCCCAGGGTATGATTTGGTGAAGTTTTTGTCCTGTCAGTCACAGATAAAGTTATTTATATGCGAGTGTGTGTATTGTGTATACTTGTACATATCTGCTCATACAGCTACTTGCTACTATATATATATTTTTTTTGTGTGTATTATGTAAAGTATTTAGCAAACACTTTCTGAAGCCTTAAATTATGTAGCACGCAGAGGTCTACATTTTATAGTGTATTGACAGTAAGATTACATAATTAACAGAAGTATCACAATATTATGATAGGCTTAGAGATTTTCATATTTGCAATGCAAAAAATGAGTCCATATAGCAGACCAAGGGCTTGGAACAAGCAAATAGATTTTTAAATGGAGAGGCATTTAACATTGGCAGCAGCATTCATAAAAAATGGAGACCTGCTTTATTTGAACACCATCTTACGGTGAGGGAAAACTTCAGAGACAGCAGCTAAGCCCGATGGCATAAACATGCTTTGATTTGCTGCGGTGGTGGTGCAAAGTCCCCTATTTTATATTACGTACTTCTATTTTTTGCAAGTCTCATTTTCAATTAATTTGGGTAGTGAGAAAGCAAAGTCCACTGGACAGGAAGAGGTGGGCTAGTGCTGCTTTCCCAAATTAGTGCATGACTGGAATGCTTTGGTAGTTGTTTTAGAATAGGACTGAAGAAAATTTCAAGCTAGACTGCTTGAAGATCCCTTCCTGAGAAGGCAGGTGAACATAAACTAATAATAATAATGATAATTGCATCCAGCTAGAATTCAGATTCCCTCCTGAGCTCCATCAGCTCAGTGTTCATCAAGTGATGTATAGTTACAGCTTTTAACGTTTTCAGTTAGGCAGCAAATGTCAGTGTAACCTCAGGAGGGTGTGTGGTTATTATTACCTCTTGAGGACTACAGCTTTTCACAGTATTCCTGAAATATGTACAGTTACTAAAAGACTTAATTTCTGATGTTTGAGGCCTAATTGCCTTTAAAATACCTGAATCTTCAAATTCCCTGTATATTGTCTCATGCATAACTAAATATTAGGAATGCTATGCTAATATTCTTGTAGCCCTTGTAGTCACTGGAAAGACTCACTAAAAAAGCTACATGCATGGTTTTCCCTAATGCAGCAAGAAAAGCTGTATGAAAGTAAACATGAACAAGTAAGATCCTGGTTATAGTTTCATATTGATTTGTTCTCTTCACCCAAGTTAATGAAAATGGTTCATATTTATAAATACATGGCAAGGATACAAGTATACTCTTGCAGAAAAGCTTCAGTTTTCCTGGCGGAAAACAGACGGCAAGCACTGCCCGGTGCTCCGGGAGATGAGCAGTCAGACAGTCTTCCAAAGCACCCCCTCACTGATTTGACAACTGTCCTTCTTACACTGAGAAGAAGTGTTGAGGATAGACCGTGCACGTTATCTAGCACTTTCTTATATGTCATCCGGAGTTGCCACTGAAGAGCAGGAATTAAGTTTGCAAATACAATTTCCAGAATAGCTTCTCTGTGCTAACATCATCATTTTCTTATTTTGTGGTTCGCTTCCCCCCCCCCCCTTCTCATATTGGTTGTTCTGATTAATTTAGGTAATTGCAGTTCAGTCAGAATGCATGATTAGATTCTGAGGCTTATAAATCACATAAAACATCAGGGAAGGATCTGATACTACAGCTAAAGCATTGCTGGCTGCAGTCCAGTCCAGTTGGTCTCTATGATTTGATGAAGAAAAATGGGAGTATGGTATTAAATTCTACAGAACTGAAAGCAATAATGAGAAATCTATGAACAAAGCATTTTTAAATTGGATGGCAATTAACAGAAAAACTGCAGGCCAGACCCTAGATAATCTTCTCTTCATATTCTTGTCATACTGAAAAACTGAAAAAAAATTATTAGATTCAAACATTTTATAAAAAACTTTTTCAAGGAAAATCTCTAACTCTGCAGTCATTTTGCTTAAAATGTTGAAATCCTTGGATGTGCAAACCACTTTAATGTGGCTACATATTCCAGCAATACAAACACTTACTATATTAGCATTAGACTTATTTTACTGTTTGGTCTACTAAGTCCTATAATGTTGAGCTTCTAAAACTAGAATGGCAGACACAGAGACAACACCCAGGTCAGAGTGTTTTAGAGGGATTCCAGTCACACTTCACACAAAGCTAGTTGCTTTGGGCAACCTCATTTTTAGCCATAAACCCCTGTACCTAGCATACAGATAGTGACCCTATGGTCACACAGGTTTTGCATTTCTAAAACATACAAGTGAAACAAGAATGCACGGAGACTGAGCAGGGTATTGGGTGGCGAGCTGGGATCCAGAGGGACGGGGGCTCATCAAGCCTCTCCCGGCGAATATAGTCATCACCGCTCCTTAGGCCCAGTAGGCTCTCTATCTGGTCCCTATCATCCCACAAGCAAAGTAGCAACTATTTCAACAGCCCTCAAGCCTCCAGAGGTTAGCTTCTAAAAGGCAGAACAGTTATTAATTTGAGCACATAGATCTTAAAAGGCCAAAAGCCCCACATCAACATTTCCTACTGCATTTCTCATATAATCAGTAACCGCTCTTCCATAGCAGGACAGTGCAATGTGCAACAAGATTGGTAACGTCGGGTTTTGTCCCCTCTGCCTCAGTTTGCATGTGCTAAAATAGATATGGAAAAACATTTACTTTTTAAGCTCCACATAAAACCTTTCTTTCCTTCAATATCAAAAGAAATTATTTAAGGCTAAATAACTCCTCATCATGAGATATTACAGAACTAGCTAGTATAGTTTAAGAAAGCTAAGTCTGAAAAGTTGTTTGACTATAGAAAATAGGAAGGTACTAGAAGATATTTAACATAGAGAAAAGAGTCATAAAAACCACTGGCCATTGGCTCTTTTTATGCCTTTCTAAAGCTGGGAACTGAAGCCAGACATGAAAGCCAGACTCAAATTCAGATAAGATTAGATGCACATTTAATAAAGGAACTTGTAAGTTTGCTTTTTATATTTGGATTAAGACAGGATGCCCTTCTGAAAGATACACTTTAGACAAAAACAAGATAATGGCTGAACATGGGGCACATTAGGTGAAATTTAATGCCCAGGGAAGATGACCTAGAAGTCCCTTTTGGCGTTCTGAGTCTATTAATTGTAATATCAAAGACATCATAAAAATATTGAATATTCAACACCATCCATTTTGAAAGAAAGCAATCACGTTTCCATGGCAACTGGCAGGCAAGCCAATAGCAGCTCATGATTTCTCTCGCACATTCTGTATGTCTGTCCTTTGAATACTCTAAGTACGGCCCTACATCAGCTCCATCGATTTTTGAAACTACTTTAAAGAATTATATTTAAACCAAACATATAAAAAACCTTCTGTTTGCATAAAATACAAGATGACCTATGCATTTTCACTCATTACTTATGATAATTAGTTTCTTTTTTGAGATTCATAAATTCTTGCAGATGCAGCAAAAGAAGTTACATAAAAAGCTTTTTAGGGTAATTATGTCTTCAGCTGGAAATTTTGACATTTGTGATCTCTCTCTTTGATCACTACTATTAATATCTCCTTAGCAGATATGATTTGCCCATTGTTCAGAGCTAACTCACTGAGAGAAAAAGCAACTTGGAGTTGCAAGAGTTCCCCTCTGTATTTCAGTTTAACTGACAAGGTTGCAACTGAACAGGATCATTAGTTTTCTAGTCAACAGAATACTCAGACAGTAGTAAAAATATGACTAAGACTACCAAAAGCTGGGATTTTAGCCTTTTAGGTAGTGTTTAGATGTTTATTTATAGTGTGCATGCATTTGCACTAAGGTAGTTCCTATAACTTTAATGCACTTCATAATCCTATTGCCTTAGCAGTGGAAGATGCACAAGATTATTATCCAAGGCAATTGTACAGAAGTTTGTCCTAACACCAGACAGCTGGCAAGCTAAGAAATGGAACAGAATAAAAATGCAGAATTAAAGTATCTATATTGAACTGACAAAGGGAGATTCAGATCATCCAGTTGCATATTAATAACTGCAATGTTATGAATCCAACAAGCAAAGCTCCGTATAGCATGTACTGAGACAAGTGAGTTGCACTGCACTCTGAAGGTGATATACTCTTTATTAACCATACAGGAAGCCTAGGATGTTTAGGCTCTTTAAACATTCCAAAATTACATGGCATCAATCCACCTCAGAGAGATTAAGGGACTTACCCAGCATCATACAATGAGTCTTTGGCTGAAATGGGAAACTAACTCACACATTGTTTTGGTCCAAATAACGGCCTGGACCTTACTGCCAGAAGCTCTTTCCTGAGCAGCCTACAGTTCTCCTGTCCTCCACATCAACCTACTTAGTACATTAACCAATTCTCAGGAAGCTGCTTAGATGCTGGGCCACTTCAATGAGAAGAATTATTGTAGAAAGTTGCCCTTGAGAGGATTACATTATAAAAGTATCAACACTTAATGACTCAGTACAGGTTTTTTTTTTTGTTTGGAGAATAAATAAACTAGGCCTTTTTCATATACAGATTAAAACACACCTATTATGGCATTCAAATATTAAGTCTAACAGACAAATACTACTACTTCTTCTATTGCTACAGTCTGCTATAACATGAAATATTCAGTGCTTTGTGCATTTCAAATATTCCTCTTGATTAGAGCATTTCCCAGCTGGTTTGAACAATCTGTCTTCTTCCTCTTACCTTCCTAATGAAAGAGGCTCTAAGATAACCTTCCTGTGAATGCTGTGTTCACATCTCATGATCTGAGCCTCCATCCTATCCTTTCTTGCAGACAAGAAAGAACAAACTTAGATTTTCTACTACTCATAGTCCACTTAGGATCTGGTGGCTTTCCTCCCTCAAGTTTCACTTGCTTCTATCTCATTCAAGCAGATAGGCCTAGATACTCATAAAGATGCTAACTTGCACAGACATGGAATATATAAATGCTATATTGCCAGCTGAACTGTGATAGGTTGTGAATTGGTTAGATGTAACACAGCATATCCTTTTGCTGGTGCAACACTTTTACTGTTTTATGACTGAAACCTAAGCTTCTTAAAAAGTTATGCACCATGCACATGGCTATTTATACATCCAGGAAAACTACAGATTCCAGATCTGGCCTCACTGTTGTGCATTCTTTTGGTATAGCAGAGCATAACTCAGATATCACCCATTCATTTACAAAACTGCTAGGCTTGTCATAACAACCCTTCTTCACACTCTACCCCGATTCTGCCCTCAGAACTGGCAAAAACAAGAAATGGAGTTCGAAGAGAGATTTCAAGAAAACAGAGGCATTAATGCACACTTTTGAGGACTAGGAGGGGAGATGATTTATCAGTGTCAGAACAAAGATGAGCCTCTGTTATCAGACTTAGCAGATGCTGCTCCAGCCGGACCATGAGACAAGGCTAAATGCCCTCAGATTTGTGGATGAAATATCTATTATCTGAGGATTCCAGGCTTGGTGTAGCCATGTCCCATGGGTAGCAAAACATCACCTAAACTGAGCTGTATCAGAGTCTGGACAGTATCCTGACTTCTAGTTCAGACTTGTATATACTGGCCCCAAAAATTCATAAATAAATAAAAACATAAAATAAAGTATGCAGGAGTCACAATCTGATAGTCTACGGGAGCTATTTACTTTACTACTCTAGCCTCTTTTCCGATCTGCTAAAGAAAAAAAAAAAGAAAGAAATTGTATCCTCCACTACTTAGTCACTCTGGGGGCAAGGGGCAATCTTTCTGCACAAAAAGATTCTGCAAGAAAAAAATATTCAACTTCAGGATCTAAATTAATTATTTGCTGTCTCATAGACACAACAGACAGGAGTAACGTGTTACAATGCTAAGCGTTAACAGACTTCCCACCCTGCACATAATCCCTGATGAATCGCTGCTGACCAGGCACTCAGGCAGGGGATTAAGGGTCGGTCTCCGTCACCTTGGAGCTCCTCCACACCTTGGAGCAGCTTATCTCCACTCCTTCCAAATGTGCTGCATCTTCCTTAGGGTTTTCAAATCTTCTCACACAGTATTTTCCCTTTCTGATCCCTGAGCTGCTAATTATTACTCTCTCAACACTTGCGCCTCTGTCTTTGTTTTGCTTTTTTATCTTATGCATCCATAGCTCCAACTTCCTCACACCTTGAGAACTTTCTTAGTAAGACCAGTCAAAACCATGTGGCTCAGCTGCACCAAGTTAGGCCTTGACCACAGACAGCAGTACTGGCTGAAGGTTACACTGCAACCATTTTAGCTTGAAATTCATGACCTGGCCCATTTCCAAAATGATTTCCATTAGTTCATTTCCTTTAATACTTCTGTTGAGGCATTGGCCAGCCAGGGATCAAGACTCCAGCTCAGCCTTGGCTATTTTAAAATCTTTTCCGCTGCTCAAGCAGGGAATGTCTATCTTACTGTCACAATAGATATCTCATGTAAACACACTGAGGTTCCCACCAACTAACTCATAAATGCCAGAAAATAAGGAAATATGAACTCAGAGAAAATTAGGTCAAAAAATGATTGGGTGGAGCACTAGCAAAAAGCTAAATACTCCAGAAAGTTTTGATCCAACACAGAATGAACTCACCTATACAGCGTGGAGTTCAATTTCTTGAAGAATGTCTTTTCACAACACCGACAGGGAAATCTCTGCCTTTGTTTTTGTAATTGCTGCCTCGGTGCTGCTTAGCAATGCTTTCACTTTGGTACGAGAGCAATCATTCTCATTAGATGTCAGAGCTAGACACCACAGCACTTTTGTTTGGAGTGCAGCATACAGAGCGATGATTAAGAGTCAGAACGGAGAGAGCTACTAAAGTGAAGGGGTGCCCTCTTCGGAAATTAAGCAACTGACAGATGTTAGAACACATTAAACATGTGCAGGAGCTCAGGACCTTCTTGCAAAGTTCATTGCCCTATGCAAAAATCAGCTAATTCACAGAGGAACTGAAAGACATATTTGCCTGCTGTGGTACAGGTTACTCAACCTTGTCTCATATGAAAGTGTTGGACTGAAAACAAAGGTGCCAGTGATGACCTCCCAGGAACACTGCCCAATTAATATCAGCAGCAGAAACTTTCAAATGTCATTCAAACCTCACCCATGGGAAGACATCAAAAAATCAGTTTTATATCAACTAACTCTGCATGGTAGGCAGTACCTTGTTTCTCATCCTCTCAGAAAGACTTCTGCCTCTATCCCTTGTGATATAAGTAATTGTTAATCAAGGGTGAAATATTATAGACAACAGTCAGTTATGAGAGTGGCATTCATACACAGAGTTTAAGGCCATGACAGACATTGTCTAGTTTGGTCTTCTGTCTATCTAGTGAGTGTAGAGGGAGAAAGGTGAACTATGAGTCTAGAAAGAGGAAAGACTACTTAGATAAGCAATTCCAATACTTGCAATAGTGACTTCTTCCAAGTTTGAGTGTGAAGTAAGAGTAGGAAAGAATAAAATATTTTAGGCTTCTCATCTGGGGAAATAAGAATGTCTAGGAAGAGACATAAGGACAAAAAAACCTGAGGACTAAAGACTAGAACTAGATATCTAAGAAGAAAAGGACTTAAACATAGCAGAGACAGAGACTGATGAGTGGCAAAACAGAAGAGGATCTCGCTGATTAGAGAATACATGCTATGATGCCTGACCGTAATTATTTTTCTCCTACCGGCAATAACCCTATAGCAAATAGCCCCTGGCAAAGTATGTATCTTTCCCCTTATATTGCAGGTGTTTACAAAGTAATAACAGCAGCCACAAGAAAGCAATATGCTGCCATATGCCCACCAAAATTGTTGCCCCATGAATTTGGCGTTTTTACACATCCAGTTACAGCAAGAACTTGTTTTAGAATCATTGTGTCTTTGCCCACACAGTAGAGGACAAGTACATTTTTTGTTAGGTTACTTTATTGTGTTTGATTTCCTCTGTGAACATAGAGGTTATTGCTAAAAACAGAGAAGCAAGAAGTAAAACAGACTCTTTGTAACTGCGGAAGACCTATGTTAGAAAGCTTCCCTAGATTAAGAAAGCATTCTGACACATTTGTCATACTTATTATCTGACAGCTTGCTTGTTATCTTCTTCTTAAGTGTTATTTCTATTGCTGTATTTTGCCATGATCCTACTTTCCTCACTTAGATTAAAAAAAAAGAAAGAAAAAGAAAAAAAAGCCTAGCAGTAAAGCAAGCTAACTGTTTCAAGAGAGTTTGCATAAGAAGTATTTAAGATTATTCTCCATCTTTCCCTCTTGGAATTGAGAATTTCTGAGAATATTCATTTTTACATGGACACTTCTGTAGTGTCCTTTCTTTAAGGATTTCAATATCAGATGCTAAAGACACAAGGTAAAATGATTTGTGGTTGAATTAGTTCTTATGTAGATCATTTTTTATTATATGAGAGACCAGAAAAGGAAAACCATGCACCTTGTCCCCTAGTGGAGCAATATTAGCTTGCACAGCTTATTCCCCATTCCCTCAAGGACAAGGAGGACTTCATTCTCAATCCCCAGGACTCATTCATTCTCATTACCATCTAGAAGAGCTTCCTCCTTTCTCAGATAACACAATCCTCATCCTATCCCCTCTCAAACACCTCCTCACCAGTTCATCTATTATTAACAAATTCTCCATCAGAACAAGAAGCAAAGGTTTCCACTCATAGCCAGCAAACCCACTGCATGACCCATGAAACATATTCCTCCACCGGCTGCACCAGTCATTACATTAGTAAATCCTATCAATATAAATACCCAACTGAGAGAAATGAGTGAGCCCAGGTCTGGCAGAAATCACTTTGAGGATTGGGTGGCAGATGGTGAAGGATTTAGCACAGCTGAGTCCTATCAGATTTCCTCAGGGGTCTATAACAGAGCCCTTTCTGAGAGGGTAGTAAAGAACAAGCTTCTACCTGCAGAAGGCCAGGGCACTAGCATTACCTCATCCAGGCAATCTTGCCCCAGCTTAATCTGCTCTGTATCCAGTCTTTGCTCAGTTGCAAGGATGGGTACCACAGGGCATTTTGTAAACCCCCTTTTTCAACTGAGGAAAAAGAATTGTTAGTAAGAAAAATGAAGAAAATAAAATTTGATCTCTCATTCAGCTAGAATGCTTTGTGAGAATGGCCAAAAATATCCACTGAAGACTTTATTCTCAATATAAAAATGGTCTAAAATGACTTCTGCTTCTTAGAAATCTATCAGTATGGATGCAGCGCAAGACATCTCTTCTTTCGCTGGATCTTTCAACGGAAATTGTAGAAAATATTTAATCATAGAGCCTTGCAAGCTCTGTGTGCTCCCTACAAGCTCTCTGTAATTAAAGAACTAACACAATCAATTATCTAGCATGGAATTGCCTAGTCTCTAATTCTCATTAGAAATAAGTAGGTACATTAACTTGATTTAAAGATTTTCTTTTTCCATCAGATAGAACAGAAATAGTTCAGTCTAATTGTCTTTGATAATCTCATGTTGCCATTCACAACTGAGATTTAAATAATCTTAAAAGAGATAAACTTTAACTTCACTTTAACTGTGAAGCTGTAATTAAGAGTAAGTTTCTGTTAAAATCATCCTTTCTATAGTTTTTCAGGTCACTCTTTTTGATGGCATGATAAGGAGTTAAAAATAAGTTTTAAATATGTAGATAGTAGAACTGTGAAATTAGATCTTTATAAAAGAACCTATCACATAAAAAGACATGCCAAATTATGTTTCAGGATAGTTCAGCTATTCCATATATTTATTGTTTGCTTAAAAATTGTTTTTTCCAAAAATAGGATTATCTTTTTCTGAAAAGAGAATACAAATGACATTTGCAAATGACACAAGATGAGAAGTATTGCCAACATAGTGGACTGGAATAATGTACAGAAGAACTATATGACCTTGAATTGAGAGTACCGTTAAAAAGGTAACAGTCATGTCCTTAAGGAACAGTAACAAGAATTTCTGCTATAGATGATGGACTTCCTGGCTACAAGTGACAATAAATGAGAAAGAAGTAGATGTATCAGTCAATCATGAGATGACTGTGAGCTATCAATGTGATGCAGACATGAAAAAGACAACTGTAATTCTAAAATATATCACAGAAAGTATTCTCCATAGAGACGGCAATTATTAATGCCATTATACAAAGCACTGGTAAAACCATTTCATACACTACACATGATCCTGGCCCCTGATATTAAAAAATGATGAACTGAAATAAGTAAAAAAGATATTAGCATAATAAGGGTAGCCATCAGCTAATTTCTGAGAGAGATTAGCAGAGTTTGTTTAGCTTTGCAGAAATGCGGCTGAGGGGGAACTGATGTTCTAACTCTATAAATGTATCAATGAAGTAAACACTAGGCAAGGAAGAAAGTTATTTCAGCTTAAGGACAGTGATGACTGAAGGAAAAAAGTAGCCTAAATTGACATGAATAAGCATAAATTGGAAACAAAAACAAAGTTTCTAAACAAAGTTTCTAAGCAAAAAAATCCAAATTGGCTTTGGTTGCAACTTTTCCTAATAGAAAACTAGGTCATGACATCTCAGTATGGAAATGCCAGTTGTGGTTCTTTTGTTAAATTTATTTCTTCAAAAACCTCTGATAAAATGCTTCCAAGTCTTTCTTAGAGACCGTAAGGACATCTTTAAAAAACAGGAGGAAGGAGCAAATAACTAGGAAATTCTGAGCCTGAAACTTGCCATGGAAATTGTAAATCTTTGTTTTCCTCTGTCAGCCACTCATTCCTTGTCTGCCTCTGAGCAAGTCAGCTCAGGCTCTCCCTTGCTCGAAGAGTGTGCACTC
This sequence comes from Rhea pennata, assembly GCF_028389875.1. Lineage (NCBI taxonomy): Eukaryota > Metazoa > Chordata > Aves > Rheiformes > Rheidae > Rhea > Rhea pennata. Next base: position 10,936,055 of record NC_084666.1, on the reverse strand, counting down.
CGGTTTAGTTTCCAGCCTTAACATGTAAGACAGCAATAAGGTGATAGTACAAGCTGATCTGAAGCAGTGATACTGTTCCCTTTGATTGGTCAGCCTCTTTCCTTGTGTTGATGCTGATGGGTACCTGCTCCTGACATCAATCTGCTCAACTAGCAGGAAACTTTCTCTGTTTGTTTTGATTACACTTTTCTTTTCTGGGTTGATTCTCAGCTCCTTTATCTCTCCATACTGGCTCACCCTAGGATCAGCTGAAGCCCAGTGCTGGAGGGAGCAGACATACATAGGCAAGAGTAGGAAGGACAAGACAAAAACAGCACAAATAGACCTATTTAAACTGTGTGGACCTACACACAAAAGATACTGCAGTACTAACTCACTTTCTCCCCCTCAATTCTATCTCCTTACCAAACTACCAAACTGCTGAAAAGTCTTCCTAATATTCTCTTTAAAGTAAGGGAGATGGACTATCTTGAAAAAAAAAAAAAAAAAGAAAAGAAAAGAAAAGAAAAGAAAAGAAAAAAGAAAAGAAAAGAAAAGAAAAAAAAAGAAAAGAAAAGAAAAAAAAGAAAAAAAGAGAGAGAAAGAAAATGAATACAACCCGGAAGCTTACTAAAGAGCATGAGTAAGTTGATATGCAAGTGCATTCTCTGAGGCATTTCCACTCTGCCCTGGCTCCAGGCTTCAGAAGAACAAGGAAGGATCAGGATGAAATGGGGAGCAATTTTCCTAGCTTAGAATCATAGAATCAGTAAGGTTGGAAGGGACCTCTGGAGATCATCTAGTCCAACCCCCTGCTCAGCAGGGTCACCTAGAGCGTGTTAGACAGGGTTGCAACCAGGCAGGCTTTGAATATCTCCAGAGAAGGAGACTCCACAGCCTCTCTGGGCAATCTGTTGCAGTGCTCTGTCACTCTCACAGTGCCTGTCATCAGCTGATAAGCAGCCATAGCTCTTTCATGACTTGCCTATGAACACAATGAGCACTACTGCTCAGAACGAAAGTCCTAGAGGGTTTTTGGATTTTTTTTTCCCTTAGTTTTGATCCTGGAGCATCATTCCCAGAGGACCAAAGCTCAAACTCTAGAAACAAATTTTAAGTGATAGCAAAGCACAGATAAGCCATTGCAAGGCACTGAGTGGCTTTTGAGAGCAGGTTAAGTGGTCTGCATACACATTGCCAACTGGTGCAAGGTAGTAAAGATAGCATAAGTGTCCTTGATGCAATTTTCACATCATTCACAGAACTACCAACAGCCCCTTTTCCTTCCTTAACCCTTTTTGGAGGCTTCCTGACTGGCTCCCTCCAGCATTGGGAGCTGAAGGCTTCCTCCCATCTTAACAGACATTAAAAACTGCTCTGCAAGGTGTCAAAGCTCATTTGTTGATGTAGAAATCTAAACTTCAGACTTTGGCTTACCCGTCTGGGCTAAAGGGCCAAGTTAAAAAGTGATGAGCAAGTGGCAGCACTCTAGCAACTTTTCTCCCTCACAACAGATGAGCACAGCAGGGCCCCTCTAGGCACAGGCAAAAGAAGCAGTCAGTTCTGAGAAATCAGGAGCCAACGCTGCAACACTTGTTCTCTTCCAAGATGTAACTTTAAATCTTTAGGTTACACTACGGTACCAGCCAGCACCTTCCAGAAATTCTTCCCTTTCCCATCTAGAAATCACATCTGAATACATTCATTGTTTGAATTTTTCACCAAATTCCAAGATTCCTTGGCAAAGGGCTATTCAGATTCTAGTTAGTTTAGGTGATCAGTACAGAGCTATGATGGCTACCTCTGACCAGTCATAGAGACTACAGCATGATTATAAGGCTGTTTATTGGACAAGTTTCAATCCTACAAGCAGATTTCTTTGCCTATTGGATTTATTTCCAAAGGAAAACTGTGTAAATCTTTTTTTCACTCAGTGATAAATACAGTCTTGGGAACAAAAAAGATTATTCATAAATCTAGGTTGAAGTTGTTTAATAGGTTGAAAAAGTGAAAACAAATAAGATAAATTCACAATATTTCATTTTAATGGTGCCAGAAACATTTTCCAGAGTAATTGCTTTCCAAACTGTCTCAGTTTTATAAAAGGTGGAAGGCGTTTAGTAATATTGTCTTTCAGGTCAAACAAGATATTTCAGACTGAGGCCAATGTATGTCTTTTTCCCCTTTATTTTTTGTTTCAGGTATCAACCACTAGAAGCTCATTATCCACCCAGCATACAACTTGGAAGAAGAAAAGACTGTTTTTGTTTACACCTATAGGCCTCAGATTGCCCCCTAATTAGACAATTTACATCAATTGAACAATCAGTCCTATCTAATCAATTCCAATATCCCCATGAAGCAATAGCAAACCTCTCAACAGATTTTAATGCACTGCCATCAGGCAGTCTGTAGAGCTCAGTGTTGGAGGCTGTTAATTCTCCCAGAATAAATAAGCAGAATTATTTAAAAGTAGCAGTTTCACATATCTGTTCCAGTGTCAGAAAACCTTATGCCAGAATTAACTAACGTTAGATTTTCCTTTCCTCATTGCTGAGCTATGCTGCCTTGGGTTATTACTATCAGCAGATGTTGTAAAGGACAAGAAGGCATGCAAGGCCAGTGCTCTAACCTTGCCACCCAAACAGATGGACATGAGGCAAGGCAGCCAAGAGAGCAAGCCATGGGCATTTAGGATAAGTATCCTCAGTCAGAGGTGCAAAAGCTTTCAATCTCAAATTTATGATATACCGTGATCAATATTTCCACAATTTATATTTCTTTTAAAGAAAGCAACCCACTGAATGACTTTGATGCTTTTACAAACTAATTCTTGGCCTAGTTGCACTACCTGCAATGCAGTATTTTAATGATATTTTCCTTTAGCCAGGCTCTCTACTAAAGTTCTCTGTGAAACAAGTCAGCAGCTTTCTGCAGTCTGGCTGAAATTCAAGTGTATAGGTGACCTAGTTGCATAAACCTAGTTTACAGCTTGAAAAGTGATACTACTACATAACCCAACTGACTGAAGAGACTGCAAGAGGCAGATAAGTTCCAGGTCATTTTTAATGGCACTCAGAAAAGAATATGTTTTGAAACATTATATCACATTTGGACAAAATTTCTAACAATTACCTTGGCTCCTCTAAGGGCTTCAAGAGGGCAGCTAGCAGATATATTTACAGTCTTTCAAATTAACAACAGCCTTCTCTGAGTTGACTTTCTTGGCATAACTTTTGTCAAGTTCAGAAAAGCCCAATCTGTGACTTTGCCTTTGTATTACACAATCTTTCTTGTCTTCCATCTAACCAGCTCATCCTGAATTTCATGTTTTCTTTTCTCAGCTCTCACAATCTCTTTTCCTGCTTCTGCATTCTCTAGTATTTTTTCATGGTGGATAAAGTATTGAAAAAAAGAAGATTCAGCCTTTCCAGGAATTCATTTCTGCAAATGAATGTATTTCAGCAGATAGTTTGGGCTTTGCTTTATGTTTTAGATCTGAAACCAGTGGTCTGTGCAGTTTCTACCTACTCTAATACTAATTAGCTAGCATCATTTGTCAAGTTTTCAAAAGCCATGGCCAGATTATTTTTCCTTGTTTGTGTTATAATTAATTTATTTCATAATTTAAAAAAACTGTCTAGTAAAAATGTTAAAACTAAAGAGAACAACTCTAAGAATCTACAAAAGTTCCTGAAAGAAGCAGATATACTGGTACCTTAAAATTACATTGTATGTGAATCGTTGTAGTGAAACAGTTCAATCATTTAAATACCTAAACTGATGGATATGCAGCAAATTAAACCAGAAGTTCTGCTGTTACAGCTGGGAATCTACCAAATAGATTTTGCCTCCAAAGAGGTGATCCCCACCCAGCCACTGTGGCTCACAACATTTCTGTTTACATTTGCTGATACTAACAAAACTCGGTTTACCTGCAAGTTACCAATTAGGGCTGGGTTGCTTGTTTCTCCAGTGCGACTTAGACACGCATTATATCCACTTTTTAGTGACGGTCAGTGCAACTGATGTATTATCAGTCAGGTTTCAACTATTTGCAGAGGCTGATCAATCATATCACTGACAAATCAACCATTTTATTTACTTCTCTTGGTATGTTGTTTCAATAGCTTTGCTTTGAGTTATTTTGATTCTCTTTCTACTTTGAAAAACAGAACATGTTCTATAATCCTTACACTAGCACTGCTTCTGCCATAAAAGTGTGCTCTAAGGGATGAAGCAAATGAGTCTTTTGGTCCTCATGGGTCCAGAAGTGGAATCATAGAATCATTCGTTGGATATTGCTTGATGTGGATACCCTACAGACACCTCTAGAAACCACACTAGAGACATTCCCTTGTAGATAGGGAAATCTGTCAGTTACCTAATTTTAAATCTAGCTATTGTTTGGCATGTTAAGTTTTATCTTTGAGTTTCCAGATCAAAACACAAAGCTTAATGTCATAAAGAATCAGTTAAATCTCTTTGCAGTTATCAGTCCTTAATAGGACCTGTTTCCCACAGACCAATGCTGACTGGCATTACTCATATTTTTTACCTGATAATTCTTTATTAATTGAGTCATGCATTAACCACTTTATTATTATTTAACTTATAAAGGCTATTAAGCTATTACTTAGACCTAAAATTACCCAAGCCTCTTCTATGCCATTTTTCAATATTGATCTAACATTAGTACTCTGCCTATCTTCTGAAGCTTCCTTGCAAACCAAAGATTATTAAAAGTAACTCTTCAGCTGGCTCTTTAAAAAAATCTAATATTTGAGTTATTTCAGATTGCTTTTTAAAATAATTAGTTTTAATAGTAGCTGTTTTCCAATTCAGTAGTAATTGAGGAGAATATTAAGTACATTCAAATGTATTTTCAAATACATCAAACACAAACCAGAAATATTTGTCAATTAGATCTGTGTTCTGTACTGTTATTAACCTGTCTACCTTTCCCATTTGTATACAGCCAACATCGGCGTTATTGTTTCTTATTCTCCTTAATAAAGTGTTTCTAACAGCAGTGACACTAGAATTCTACTTGTTTTCACCTATTTCCCACACTCATTTCTGTGGTCTCCAGTGGCACTTGGCTTCTCCAGCTTTGAGCTCTGTCATTAGCTGCAGCAGGTATACTGGGGTAGGATGACAATATATCTGATTTCCCAGAACTGCATGAACGCTGGCCTGAGAATTACAGAGCACCTGTGTTACATGTCTCAGAGTCTGATCTGGGGCCAGCAGCTCTACTGCGAGGAACAAAAGGACTTAGGAAGCCCCAGTACAAGGGTGACTAACAAATCTTAAGTATCAAAGCCAGAGAGAAATTCATGAAAGAAGAAAGTCCTAAGAAAAAATGTTACACATTTCAGGTTAAAAAACTCATAGACTAGAAGGCAGCAGAGCCTGGGGTTCCACAGTAAAGAGAAACTAATACGAAATGTTTTTCTTCATATCCTCTGTGCCCCAATAGAAACATAGAAAGCATACTGAGCCAATATCAGGATGAAGACTCAGCTTGAAGTTGACAGTTGGCTGTTTATTTCACCTACTTTTTTTTTTACACACTTGGAGCCAGATTACATGGCCCAGCTGGAGCACACAAACATTTTGTAATCATTCTTTCCAGAAAGGGAGCTGATTTCACAGGAACCAGGACAGGCCAGACAGCGAGGTACGGAGAACCAGGCACCAGGAAGCGTTAGAGATATCTCATCAAGGAAGCTCTGCCAAAAAAGCTTCCTTTAGATATCAAACAAACAATATCGCTATTGTTTGATCTATGCAGGCTGCACTCAGTTTAACGGTTGCTACTACAACATAAAAATATTACGGTTTTAATCTGCCTCATCTATACTGGTAGTAAAATGGTTGATACCTTTCTAGTCATACTGTATTTTCTTGGAGACCTCAAGTTTTCTTTCTCTGGCATGTTTTTCACCTCAAATCACATAACACCAACAGTAATAACAGTCTAATTCTGATTAGAAGCTATGATAATGCCCATATTTGAAACATCATATAGATTAAAGGGGTACTTTTTGCCTTACAGGGAAAAAAGTATGCAAAGTTAAGAAAAACTAGTGTATATCTTACATTAGCAGACCGAACACCCTAAGGAAGATACCAGTGTCCTTTGCCTTATGCCTAGACATCCTTGCATTCTAAAGCTCTCTAACGGATAGGAAAGACTCAATTTTTGTCATATAAACAATCCAAAAAAGCCACAAAGTTTTCACCTTCCTTTACATTAAGAGTATGTTTCAGTTATAAAAGAAATATGAACTGTGCGGGATGGTACACAATTGTTAAGATGCTGCTAGAGATGATAAAATAAACTTCTGGCATTGAAAATGGTGAAAAACACTTTGAGATGTAATCCTCTGAAGATCAATTCGGTAGTACCATAAAAACATGAAATAGCCCTGGTTTTGCCCAGCAGGTATTTAACTAACGGTGGATACAGAAAAGTAAGAGTGGGGTCTAAAGACAAAAATTTCAGAAAAAAATGATTCAAGAACATGTGATCATGGTGTCCAAAGAAATTCCTGTACTCTGTAGCGCTATAGTTCTTGTCATTACATTTGTTTTTGACATTATTGACTAGCTTTGCAATATTTTACTGATTTTTGCAGATCTCTTAATTTTTGTTTTGGCCACAGATAGACTGATGGAGGCTAGGAGACAAACATCGCAGCAGTAAAACAAGGACTAAACCCCAGTAGTGACTGCGTTTCCTATATTCATGTCTTGAACTCCAGCGCAAATCTTTCCTGACATAGCAGAACTAAAAGACAAGTGGATTTGGGCCAAATACAGCCTTTCAGCTACTTCTAAAGTTCTGAATCCCCAGACATTGGTTTTGCAAACTTCCATAAATTAGTCATGCTTTATCCTTCATCAAAATTACATAGCCATAGCTTCAGGGGTAAAATATCTTTACTAACTAAGAAAAGCTGATGGTGTTTCCAGAAAGGGGACACTCCACAGCTTATTTCACTTTCTTTCTAGCTCAGGAAATTATAGTATTGATGTAAAAGATCATTCAGATAGAATAGGGCTCTGAGGTAGCCAGAGGGGAACTAGAAACTAAAAGAGCACATGTAAAATTGGAATGACCCTGAGAGAGAGATTTTAGCCTCAACTGGCAAAACAAGACTGCAGTCTGGCTTAATCAGATGAACTATGAAAGAAAATATTCATTTACGTAATACAAGCTTTACCCAAGTTAAAGGAAATAAGGATGTGCTGGGTCATGAGATGAAATGTTCTCACTGTGACCTGATCGCATAGTCCCTTCCTGGATTTACCTTTGCAGAAGCTGATAAAAAAGAGAGATCGCCACACAAATAAATTGGAAAATGTTCTTTCAAATTCACAGAAAGATGGAGCCATATAAATGCAGTAAACCTTGGTTTAGGATGACAGAGATCAGACAAGCCTGAATACTACTCTACGAAACCACTGGGTGCTGTAGCGTGTGCTAAAGTCAGGGCAAAACACCTTCAGGACATCCACCTTCCATGAGAGTAAAACATAGGAGAGTCATCCTTGATCTCCTTTAGGAGACCAAGATAAAAATGTGTTTTGTCTCCTTTAGGAGATAACTATGTGTTTGGGCTACAGCTAAATGACGAGCCCTGGTCTGAGGTTATGCTAACTGAAGAGGGCTCAGAAATTTGGCCTAACAGCACCAGCAAATTACCCTGTTCCACATTCCTTTTTCTTCCTTGTCACTGATCTCGCACTTTCCTGCACTGGTGAAGTAATATGTGACATATACTTCCTTAATATTTTTTGAAAAGTTGTTTCCATTGATATTAGTTCCAATTATTTCTCTGAAATAACACTATTGGAATTCTTAAATAACAGTAACCCTCAAAATGCTCAAAAAAACCCATTTTCCTAAATACTCCTTTTAACTGCTTTATAATTTCAGTATTAGGCACTCAGTATTAAGAGGACAGAATATATAAAATGAAACAGACTCAAATAATATTTGTTATTATTACTACTGATGTTTCAATTACTAATAAACACTTGAGTTGCTAGTTTGACCCATAATCTAACATTCAGCTCATCAGAAATAATTCAGTTTAACAACGGTTTAATTCTGCTTTGGCTCAGAGATCTTGGTGGAATTTTTTTCTTCCCCCCACAAATTGGTGGAAAGTAACCTATATTAAATTAACTGCTTTTTCCTTTTGTAAAGTTCTGTTGCTTCTCTCCCAGGTAGCTTTTCTATTACATACATAATTCAAAAGCAACATTTAAGTATTATCTTTAAAGAGTGGATGTCTCTTTCAGCCTGAAATTTGGGTTTTCAGAACCAAATCTGACAAACTTGTAAATTTTCATGTGTTACTCTGAAGCATAACATGTTTTTGACAGTGAGCTACAAAACTTCCTAAGCCTGTTTATAGTTCATTTTATTTGAAAGGCTTGAAAGTCATTAAGGTTCCTTCATTTCCATAGCCACAAATGGCATTGCTAAAGAGAGTCAAAGAGAGGTTAGAATAATTGTCAGCTTAGTCACAAATGTCCCCATAAAAATAGATCTGTACAGTTCTTTCTCTGGAACACGCAGGGCACTTGTGTACCTGCTCATATACAAATGTGCACTTAGTAGGTACTTGGGAATGTGGATTCAGCTCTGAAGGTACTGAACGTACACCTTCTTCTGTGATCTGGACAGGCCAGAGAAGTTTTGATAGATCACACCAGCTAATGACCATTTGGAAAGATCAACAGATAGATCATTTAAGTTATAACCTATTACTTAAATCTGAAAGTGCTCCACCTTCCCCAGCTTTGAAATCAGGGTAAAATTTGCTCCAAATCACTTTTTGTCATTATATGTACCCTCTAGTTTATGTGAGGTTATATTAATCTTTTCTGTAGTGAGGACTGGATACTATAACACAGTGTCCTTACTGTTGACACATCACATTGCTAAGAAATGTGCTGATGTTGAGCTCCTCTTCTATCAAAGATCACAGCATATTTTACAATTAGCACATCTGCTCTTGCCTGTCAGAAAGTATATGGACCTATGTGAATAAGGAGGTGCATAGAAGCTATCTCCGTATGCTACCACTTGGCTTTCTTATCTGACAGAAGAAACAATATAGAACTAAGAATGTTAAAGATTCTTTCCTTGTAACAGTTGGGAAATTTAATTCCTTTAAATACCATTTTTTAACTGCTAAACTACAAGCTAGGCATGTTCCCTGAAGATATTTGTTCATCCCCCCACTGCAGGAGGATTAAACTATTTCTCAGTGCAGTGAGCCGATTCATTTTGTTCAGCCAGTGCAGCTCCTTTCTGGGCAGAGAGTATTATAGATTTACAGTTTTCATTACCCAAGGCTAAAACTATTAATGAGGTTTATATCAGTGGGGTTGAGGGAAGGCACTGCTCTGCCTGTACAGCTGGGTTGGAACAACCCTTCTGGAGAAGGTGCTGGACATGATTATAGACCTACAAATACACGCTACAAATGATAACTGTATTGTGCTCAATATTAGTACTTCTATTCTTCTTCACAAGCCATGGTGCAAAAGTGGGGATTTTTTTTACAACTACACATTCTTGTCCAGATTATAGTCTGATTATTTTCCCCAGTGGACAGTTCTAGACCACTACCGAAAAGGAATAAATGGATGTCACCTCAAAACAGAGGTCTGGAAAGCCCCTGTTTTACTGTCATCCTGAGGTGTTTTTAACTTCAAAATCACCCTGGCACACAGAGCTGTGCGGCTGCACACTTTCAGAATTACTCCATTTTACCTGGACTGATGGTCCGCCCTCCTGCAAGAGGTGTGCTGTTGTTGAGGATTTGTGTCGTCAAGTCAGAGAGTTGCGGGATGAAGTCAGTAGATTGCAAAACATGCAAGAAAGTCAGCAGGAGACCGACAGGGCGTTCTCAGAGACGGTACTGCTCCCAGAGTCCCACTCCCCTGCAGCAGGGGAGTTCCTGGAGGACTCTGTGAAGAGTGAAATAGTTCAGCACAGCACTGTCGAAGAAGGCTGGAAGCTAGCTGCTTCTCAAACAAAAAGAAGGCCCCTAATCCTCCTGCAGACCTGGAGTTACAGTTGAAGAACAGGTTTAGTGCACTCCAGGATGAGGAGAACCCGGACCTGGCCTCAAGGGAAGCAACTGAGCTGTCTGACCCTGTGCCTTGCATGACCACTCGGAAGAGGCGACAAGTGGTTGTAGTGGGTGATTCCATGCTGAGGGAGACAGAGGTGCCTATCTGCCAACCTGACCCCTCCAGAGAGGTTTGCTCCTGCCAGGGGCAAGGATATGAGATGTGTCTGAAAGGCTACCAAGGCTTGTCCACTCATCAGACTACTACCCTCTGCTGCTCTTTCAAGTGGGTGCTAATGATACAGAGAGCAAGCTGGAAATAATCAAAGAAGACTTCAAGGCCTTGGGCACGGTGGTCAAGGGTCTGGGAGCCCAGGTGGTGGCATCGGTCCTGCCAATTAGGGGGAGGCATGGGAGGAGGAGGAGGAAGATTTCCCAAATCAACAACTGGCTACGCCGCTGGTGTTGGCAACAGGGTTTTGGATTCTATGACCATGGAACATGGTTTGAAGACCAACAACTGGTGGGGAGAGATGGGATTCACCTCACCAAGCAGGGCACATTTGCCTTTGCAGACAGGCAAAGCCTGGCTGACTAGGCCAGCCTAGTAAAGAGGGCTTTAAACTAGGTAGGAGGGGGGAGGGAGTGTCATACAGACGGGATAGACAACAAAACACAGGTTGGGTTGGGGGGCCTTCAACAGGTGCATGCAGCTGGGGATGTGTGTTTGGGACATGGCTATGGGCCACCCCCATACACCCTTCCTGGGAAACCTGCAGGCATGACTACATCTCCAAAATGCCTGTACACCAGCGCATGCAGCATGGGGAACAAACAGGAGGAGCTGGAGATCTGTGTGCGGTCACAGGGCCATGATCTCATTGCAGTCACAGAGACATGGTGGGATAGCTCACATGACTGGAACGCTGCCATGGATGGCTGTGTGCTTTTTAGGAAAGACAGGCCAGGAAGGCGAGGTGGTGGAGTTGGTCTTTATGTGAGAGAGCAACTGGAATACATTGAGCTCTGCCTATGGACGGAGGAGGAGGAGGCAGTTGAGAGCTTATGGGTAAAGATCAAAGGGCAGGCTAGCATTGGGGACACTGTTGTGGGTGTCTACTACAGGCCACCTGACCAGGAAGAGAAAGTTGATGAGGCCTTCTATAGACAGCTGGAGGTAGCCTCAAGATCACAGGCCCTGGTCCTCATGAGGGGCTTCAACCACCCTGACATCTGCTGGAAGGACTACACAGCAAGACACAAACAGTCCAGGAGGCTCCTGCAATCCATTGATGATAACTTCTTGTCACAAATGGTGGAGGAGCCTATGAGGAAGGGTGTCCTGCTGGACCTTGTCCTTACCAACAGAGAGGGACTGGTTAGTGATGTGAAGGTTGGGGGCGGCTGCAGTAACCACGAGATGGTGGAGTTCAGGATCCTGCAGGAAAGAAGTAAGGCAACAAGTAGGATTGCAACCTGGACTTCAGAAGAGCAGACTCTGGGCTCTTCAGAGACCTAATTGGAGGAATCTCATGGGTGAAGGCCCTAGAAGGAAGGGGGTCCAGGAGAGCTGGCTAGTATTCAAACATCACTTCCTCCAAGCTCAAGAGCAGTGCATCCCTATGAGTAAGAAGTGCAGCAAAAGGAGCAGGAGACCTGCATGGGTGAGCAAGAAGCTCTTGGTCAAATTCAAATAGAAGAAGAAAGTACACAGAATGTGGAAAAGGGGTCAGGCTACTTGGGAGAATCATAGGAATGCAGTCAGAGCATGTAGAGATGCGGTGAGGAAGGCTAAGGCCATGTTCGAATTGAGTCTTGCAAGGGATGTCAAGGCTTCTTCAAATACATCAGCAGCAAGAGGAGGATAGGGAGAATGTGGGCCCACTACTGAATGGGGCAGGGGCACTGGAGAGAAGGCAGAATTATTGAATGCCGCCTTTGCTTCAGCCTTCACTGCTAAGGGCAGCCCCCATGAATCCCTGAGCCTGGACGTGAGGGAGAAAGTCCAGAGAAAGGAAGACCTCTGGTTGAGGAGGAAAGGATTAGAGACCTTCTGGGCAGGCTAGACATCCACAGATCCATGGGCCCAGATGGGATGTACCCACGGGTACTGAGGGAACTGGTGGATGTTGTTGCCAGGCCGCTCTCCATCATCTTTGAAAAGTCATGGAGAACTGGAGAGGTGCCTGAGGACTGGAAGAAAGCCAATGTCACCCCAGTCTTCAAGAAGGGCAAGAAGGAGGACCCAGGCAACTCTAGGCCGGTCAGCCTCACCTCCATCCCTGGAAAGGTAATGGAACAGCTCTTTCTGGATGTCATCTCCAGACATATGGAGGAAAAGAAGGTGATCAGGAGTAGCCAGCATGGATTCACCAAGGGGAAATCCTGCTTAACCATTCTGATAGCCTTGTATGATGGAATGATTGGCTGGGTAGATGAGGGCAGAGCAGTGGATGTTGTCTACCTTGACATCAGCAAGGTTTTTGACACCGTCTCCCATAACAGCTTCCTAGAGAAGCTCAGGAAGTGTGGATTAGCTGAGTGGACAGTGAGGTGGATTGAGAACTGGCTGAAAGGCAGAGCTCAGACGGTCGTCATCAGTGGGGTGGAGTCTAGTTGGAGGCCTGTGGCTAGTGGCGTCCCCCAGGGCTCAGTATTGGGTCCCATCCTGTTCAACTTCTTCATCAACGACCTGGACGAGGGGACAGAGTGCCTCCTCAGCAAGTTTGCCCATGATACCAAGCTGGGAGGAGTGGCTGACACACCTGAGGGCTGTACTGCCATTCAGAGAGACCTGGACAGGTAGAAGAGCTGGGCGGAGAGGAACCTCTTCAGGTTCAACAAGGGCAAGTGCAGAGTCCTGCACCTAGGGGCGAATAACCCTAAGCACCAGTACAAGGTGGGGACTGACCTTCTGGAGAGCAGCTCTGCAGAGAAAGACCTGGGAGTGCTGGTGGATGACAAGCTGACCATGAGCCAGCAATGTACCCTTGTGGCCAAGAAAGCCAATGATATCCCGGGGTGCATTGGGAAGACTGTTGCCAGCAGGTCAAGGGAGGTGATCCTGCCCCTCTACTCAGCCCTGGGGAGACCTCATCTGGAGTACTGTGTCCAGTTCTGGGCTCCCCACTACGAGAGAGACAGGGAGCTGCTGGAGAGAGTCCAGCATAGGGCTACAAAGATGATCCGAGGGCTGGAGCACCTGCCCTATGAGGAACGGCTGCGAGAGCTGGGCCTCTTCAGCCTGGGGAAGAGAAGACTGAGGGGGGATCTGATCAATGTGTATAAAAGTACCTGAAGGGAGGGTGTCAGGGGGACGGGGACAAACTCTTTTCAGTTGTCCCATGTGACAGGACAAGAGGCAATGGGCAGAAACTGAACCACAGGAAGTTCCGCCTGAACATGAGGCGGAATTTCTTCACTGTGAGAATGACGGAGCACTGGAACAGGTTGCCCAGAGAGGTTGTGGAGTCTCCTTCTCTGGAGATAGTCAAGGCCCGCCTGGATGCAATCCTATCTGACATTGTTCTAGGGGACCCTGCTGAGCAGGGAGGTTGGACTAGATGATCTCCAGAGGTCCCTTCCAACCTTACTGATGCTATGATTCTATGATTCACAGCTCTGTTCATAACTGTCACCTCTAGGATATTGCAATAACCCCACTGTGGACCTCTACCCTACAGCCACTCTCACATGCTCTATCAAGACTAGCACTCCTTCAGACTACAGTGATTAGTGCTCTCTTTTTCTTGAGTTACCTGAGCAGAAGGTATGATTCCCTTTTATATAGCAACTAAGTGAGACCCCTTTCCCAGCATAAAAGGATCTGAACTTCTATCTCAACCTTCCAGGAGAGCTCTCTAAGCAAAATGCTCTGAGTTAAATTTAGTGAGAAGCAATCAACATCTTTCCCGCTGAAGCTGTGCCACTGGGGGAAAATAGCTTACAGAGCCGAAGTGGAAGTATGAGAGAAGCATGCATATGTGCTAAAACTGCCCCTCTGGATCTGCAAGGAATTGTGGCTCTGCAAGTCTCAGCTTCAGTCCACAGGGTTCAGCTGTTTCAGAGCTCCTCTGGACTTCAAACCACTCTGGATCTCAGAAAAATTCAACCAACTGCTTCTGAGCAGATGAACGTGTCCCGCTGGGAGAGCAGGACAGATTTCTTTGCACATAGTCCACAAGGGATAGGTATGCTTGGAGCCCTCACCATTTTATAACTGGAGGAAGGTCCTAGTCAGCTTTGGGGTCACAGACTCCCCCTCCTATGTGCTGTCTTTGAGGTTGTCAAACCTGAGTTTGACAGGTGAGTAAAGATCAGTGTACCTAGAGATCTGTGACCCACCCACACCAGTGGGTTTAAGATGCTCAGTATTTATGGCTAAAAGGAGCCTGAAAGCATATTACCTTAAATGCTCTTTCTGAGGAACACAGAAGAACTCTTTGGAGCTAAAGACCAGCACGTTCAGTCTTTGCACTGAAGGGAACCTAAAAGCTTTCAGTGTATTGATTAGAAGAACTCAAAGAAACAGCAGGCTACTGGCATGGGGACACCACAAGGAATCACAGAGGGGGCAAGGAGGACCTGTGATTCCAGCTTTCCTTTTTTTATACATCTTTAGCCTTAAACTGTTGTACAAATGGAAAGTCTGTCTTAGAAAGATTTTAAGCTGTGAAAAGTTTTTCAAGCTGTTTTTATTTTAATCTGACAAGTCACCTACTCAGAGAATTCAGGAGAATACAAAACACTGAAAAATTTTATTAAATACTGGGGGGAGGGGGAGAGGGGAGGCTTATGCTTCCAGGCCTAAAAAATAACTGATTTGTATAAGTTAGATGGACAATAAATGTGCTCTTGTGTAAGATACTGGGCTGAAATTATATGAAGTGAATTTTGCTTCAAAGGATGTAATAGCCAGCTCAAGTGTAACAGCCAGATCAAGAAGAAAACACAGATTTTAAAGCATTACAGATACATTATACAAGTACCTTTAATTCAGCTCTTTAAAATATACATTTTAACAACACAGAAAAAACCCCCACAAAACTACTCTGGAGCATAAAAGAGAAAGAAATGTTTTATAGTAAGTAGAACATTTAAAAAAGTTCCTTAAAGTTATGTTTTCTGTATCCAAAGTATCACATTGTGCATGGTTCTGTTGACGTTACCATGGAAATTATTTATCATCATTTGTTAAACAAAAAATCAGATAGAATGTCACTAGAGTTACACCGCACGTGAGAGTGAAGCTGACTAACGGCTGATACTACTAGAGTACATACTTAAGGGTAAGGGTTGATACTACCTTGATGTAACTAGCACTGAACACTTCATCTGACTTTTAATAATGTTTCTTCTCTCCCTGACAGTCAAAATAAATTCCACCCAGAATAAATATTTTAATTGCTGTATCTCTGATATTACCACTTTCCAGTGGTATTCTAAGTACATCAAGAATGCTGGCAATGTGGTAGACACTTATATTTCATGCAAAAATAGCAGATGAAAAATGACAGAGTTGGATGGAAAAATGTTAAGTGTCTAATTAATCAGTCTCATTTGAAGTCAGTGCAAACAAGCCTCTTGGCTTCAAAAAGTTTTGGCTGAGGCCTTAAATTGGAATGTGGTACCATACACTTGCACCCATATCTCTATCTATCCAACTGCCAATAGAGTTAAATACCTGAGCTGTGAAACAGTCAAAAGTGTTTGATGATCAGTTCAGAGTGTGTATGTGTGTATGTTTACATTTCTGTGTGTTTTTACATGTGTGCATGCAGGGAAGGCGCATAGGAAACAAATAAGTTATTTTATATCTTATTTTGACTGGATGAGTCGCACATATAGATATTGTGCGGTATGTCAAAGTGTTAAAAATTATTATTGTAATGAATGGATTCACTCCTGGGTAAAGAGTAAAATGACAAGAGAGGCTGTATGTGCTGGAGCAATAGAATAAGAACCCAAAACTTTGTGACTCAACTTTCAAAGTACATAGCCTCCTGATACAGATATCTTACAGAAAGTTAACAAGCACAATGCAAAAGGTGAGTTCTTCAAAATTTCTAAGTTCTACAGAAGAAGAAAAGTAAGAAAAATAAGGCCTCTTTAATATAGAAACTATCTTATGCACAGCTTTGAAATATGAAATGTAACAATTCTGAATAGCTAATTAAGATTTGGAGATACAGAATAAATTGAAAATATTAAGAAGGTTCATACTGAAAATACCACAGCTAAAAGGAAGAATATAACCAGTACCTTACAGGATAACCAAATTGTAAATGATAATTCTGAAAGAGTCAATTATGGTAGAGAAGGAGACAGTCAAGACAGTTGTAGTCAGCACTGAAGCTACCCAGTATCATCTGGAGAACTACATCAGTAGCACGGAAGTTGGGATAAGGGGTTCTGCGGTTCTGCTAAAGCTTTATTTTGGAAGAGTATGCTACACAGACAGAGATCGTGGGAGAGACTGAAAAGGGGGTAATAAGGTCAGAGATTGAATACAGTTAATCAAAAGGCCAGTAAAGTTAGGGGGGGAAAAAGCCTTAATCTGATTTAATGCAAAAAAGAACTGCTAAAAGACTCATCCAAAGATGTGTTTTCTATCCCTAACTTTGATTCGAATGATGCAAGGCATCAGTTAACATGAAGCTTAACAACACAGCACTTCTGGTGCTCTCTTGGTCTGTCTTTCTTTCTGGTGGTCTTTCACCAATACATTTGTCATTGTAATCCAGTGTTCTTCACTCTGTATCTGAATAAGGTTTCAAATTATTGCCAAGCTAGATGTTGGGAAGTAATATGTCTTGCTATCTGAAGTCTGAGCCTGAATCAATCAATTCTTCATGCAAACTTGGTTTCTGTCTTGCATGCTTCACTTTATTATAAAAATTCATAGGGGAGGAACTTAACATGCTGCTAATCAGAGGAAGAGTCTGTACTGAGCAGAGGGCACTACAGTAATGCTGAGAATTGTCTGACATCCTATCTAAAATATTTCAGTCACTTAATTCTCACTGCTTAACTCCCATGTCAATTCACATCAAACACATGGGAAGAACTGTATCGTAAGAAATAGGCCTTGTATTAAGATAGAAGTCTTACCTCTCTGTTCTGCTTGAGAGAATCCTCCTAAACTATGTATAATTGCAGATAAGTTCAAAGGAAATAGTCACAGAGGTGAAGCCAAGCCTCACTGGTCAATTTTTCTGGCCAGTAGCAAGAACATCCAGAAAAAGATGTAGAAGGCTGCATGTTATTCTCCCTCACTCTTTCTCATCACAAATGTGTGCTTGCACATATGCATAGATGTAGATAGTTTATTATACATCTCTTTTAATTTACAAATATTCCAAGAAATAGAAGGTATCTACATTGTCTACCAATGTCCTCTTTATTTTCATCTATATAAAATTTTAGGATGATAAAATATCTACTCCCTATAGCCACACATAAATTTCTGCTCCTTTGTGTGGTCAGTTCTTTATACCTCAAAAAAGAAGTAGATGGGTGAAGAGCTCTCTGAAGAGCAATGTGCTACAGGAATCTGTGTAGATCAAGGCAATAGTTGGCTACTTAGGGAAAACTCGCTTTCTGCTGGCAGAATCTGTTACTGCAGAACTGCAGCAGGAGGACAGGGTTGCCTTGGAGATGTGTCACCAAAACATCAGGGTAACAAAGCAACAGGTTCCCAAAAGCTCAACCTGCAACCTGGGAACAGCTCTCATTTCTGTCCAGCCTATGGAAACCACAGGTCCTGCATGTTTCTAGCATCAGAAAATTGCTTTAGTCTATTAGAACAGAGATGGAAACATCTCTCTAAGGAAATTCTGACAGGAAATAAGCCTAAAATCCCATATGCCTTTTCTAACTTCCACCACTCACTGTACAAATCAGGGCTATTTGTTCCGGTATCATTAGGAAAAAAGAAACATACTTCTGCACACTAACTGCACCTCCACGAAATCCAGCTCTCTGATGGAAAGAGTTTCATTAATTGCAATATGCAGATTTGACTTCGTCACTGGAACAAAGCTTCTGGTTTCTGAGCTACCAACAAGTCATCAATTTGCTCATGAACCATTGCCCTGTCTGCATCTGCTCCTTTAGCAGTCTGTGCCTTTGCACTCTCACTGAAGTGTACTACTGCTGCACATGCACTGAGTCATAATGATTATTTCCTCTTTTAAATTGTTTCTTCTGTCTCTATGTGCCTTGTTAAATGGAGGGAATGCAAATGACAAAACATATCTGCTCTTTGAAACAGTGGGAAAACAGTACTATATTGCATCTTGTATTTTTCATGCAAGACATTTATATAACCCAGAATGATGATGATTTCAGCCAGTTTCCAACTACCATTAACGAGGCTGTTTTGAGTGAAGTAGGATGGATGCTCATCCTGGGCCAGACCCTAAGCTGTTATAATTTAGTCCAGAATATCTCTGTCTGAAACCCTACCCTTCACAGTTACTTTCTTCTCTTCCTCTCATCATATTAACCATTTTAAATGGAAAGATCGCTAAACCAATGAACTACGTAAAACAACACTTTGAAGTCTGAAAAAGAAATGGATAATATACTGTATCCTTGCCCTTCAGGGAGTAGAGCAACCATATCAAACAATACGGAAGAATGACATCAGTGAAAGGAACAACATTATCACAGCCTTATGGAACAGTAAAAAAAATTAACTGGAGTATTTTTGGAAACATCAGAGGCAGATTTCCCCTGACAAAACTTTAAAATCACATAGGAAAATTGCATTCCACCTTTCCAAGTGGAAAGTGTGGCAAAGCTATAAAATATCTTTTCCTTTTCGGGGATTTTGATGCCATCTGTATTGTTACCAAAAAAGACTGTTTAGTATAGAAAATATCAAAAAGCTAGGGAACATCATGTCTGAAAAACAACAATTCCCCTTTTGAATACCTGTATGTGAAAAAATCAGGCTTCTTGACACCTCAAGTCCTGGTTTGCAGCTCCAGAACATTTTGCTCTGTGGTTAGATGTGATGTAAAATTCTCCAGGGTTCAACTTTAAAGCTTCACAGCAACTGTATGTATTTCTCTTCCAGAAATCCTAATAAATGTTTGGAGAATAGCAAAAGGTAGGAGAGAGAAATCTCTCCTAGGATTTGGGTTCAGTCTGTCATGTCTTTTTCCTGTGCCAGATCTCACGCCTCAGTATTGAGAAGTGTTTTAATCAGTAGGAAGCAACAATCTGCAGGGGCCTGAACATAGCCAGTATAATGCCATTTTGTGTGTGTAGAGTCAATTTTTCTTAGAAGAGAGGTCATGCACTGCATTTTCTCTCTTTCTTACACTTCCTATATTGACATAAAGAGATACAAATTTAATCAGACCCTTGATTACAGTGGATGGGACAGCAGAAAGAAATATATATGAGATGCTGAGAAACAAATTGAGTGATAACTCTGACAGGCAGCGGTTGTGTCACAGATACCGAGTTTTTCAGGAAAGAAGTTAAGAAGCAGTCAGAAACCAGTTACACTTGGATTCTTTAGTAACAAAAACATTTAAATACAATCAACTAGGTGTTAATAATGCTAAATTTAGGGAAATAAAAGTGCAATAAAAAGGGTGGCTCAGCACGTGCAAGGTGGGAACTGCAGCCTAAAAAACCATTCAGCAAATTATGAGACTCCTCTATGTCCTGTCTGAAAGCCCAGTCAGCAAGTTCAGGAACAAGGAGGTACTCATTCCCTATATAAAGTATATTGTTTTTTACTCTTTTGTAAAAAATACTACTCCTCTTTTGTAGCTAATCTGTCAATAATTTATTGTATCCCATATGACTGGAACAATCCAAGATCTTACTTATCATTACTGCCTGGCTACCTAAAATTGTTTATGTGAGAAACCATTCCAACACCATCGCCATCTCCTGAGCTAAACTATGCTTAGAATTTGCATTTGTTTGTCACAGCTCAGAAACTCAACCTGGGCTCACCCCCAAATCCCATCTGCTGTACAGCAGGAAACATCAAGACCCTCCTCAGAAGATCTATGGCCACCATGTCTGCCAGAGACCAATCATCCTGACATTGGTTGGAGGGTAGGTGGGATTTTCAGCCTGAATACAGACTGCCCAAATGGAGTGGCCAGCACAAGTGACCTACATGGAAGAGAAGTCTGTCCCCGACCCATCTAACAGTGTGGTCTGTGTGCTGGGCTTCCCACCAGCATTTCCAGACTGGTCAGGAGATGTGTAGTGGTGAATTTGATTTAAAATCCAGCAGCAAAGCTGCTCCTGCACAACAGCATAGTTGCAGCTATTGATTTGACTGAACTAAAAGTAAAATCAAAATAGCACTCAAACACACAGTGTGAGCAAACTGGGCATCTACATCTGAGAAGCTGATTCAGATGGGTGACCTGGATATCTTGGTTAATCTACTCTGGTATATGAGATAGATCTTGCTGTCTTCTACTTAAATATTACTGAAGTCCTTTAGTTCTTCTGTATTACAGGCTAAGAGGTACCTGAGACAAAATTCTACAAACTATCCTCTATGACTATGTGATAGTTACTGATAGGCATCCTTATATCTCAGTGCTGTCACCTGTAACACAGTAATACATTATTTCCACTGGTAGTTTACTAAGGCCACGGACTTTTCAAAGTGACGAGACCTCAGAACTGAGGATTTTCAAATTTGCTTTACCTGAATTTTTCTTGAGCTGCTTAGAGCTGTGTTTTTATAGCATACAACTAGCAATTGTGCTAATTTAGCACAATTTAGCAAATTTTCTTCCTACCAGGTGGATATGCATAATTTATTTTACTTGTGCTTGCCTTTGTATGGTAAAACAATAGCTTTAATACATATAGTAGTAACAAGTAGGCATTCTGCATAGGATGAGGTATTTGTGATTCTAACATAATGATGTAGCTAGCATAGAGAAACACAAGCCTGGTTTCACAGCGGAGGCTACCTATCCCCTGTGTAGGGACACAGGGTGCAGTGCAGAGGAATACAGCATGGGATGATTAGAGATGGGGCACCGGCTGGCAACAGAGACCCCAAGGCTATAAATGACTCACCAATAGTCAGTCAAAGAAATGCAGACCTGGAGCCAGACAATACCCATTTTAAGAGTGACAAAGAGAACAGAGAAATGGTATCTAGTATACGTAAAATGGACCATGTTACAGTGAAACACAGAGCTGCAGACAAACGAAGAAAAACTAAGGTATACAAGCATGTTAGCAAACAAAAATTGTACCAAGTGGATTTTAGAACGAGAAAAAAGAAATCATTACATGACATCATTGCTCTCCCTAACAGTAATATTTGTGTCTTTTTCTTTTCTTCTTTTTAGTAACAACTAAATTTGGACTAATAACAATTCTTGGATGAGACTGATAAGATTTCAAATATGCTAACAGCAAAATCTTAGCTTTACATGCAAGATGTTTCATTTTTTCCACCTATAACAAGACTTTGCCTGTAACAGTGCTCCTATGCTCTTTCTCTAAATTACATGCTGGCTGATGTGAATTCAACATTCATTTCATATATACCAACAGGTACTTCCCTTTCCATGTGGTTTTAATACCAGTATCCCTATCCATCCAACTGGTGCAAATCTACTTGCAAGATGTATATTATTTATGACTTCTGAACTGATATTTTCTTTTTCCTTTCCTATTGGGCACCCACAGTGATATTGCCCCAAAATAATTGCCATGGCACAGTTCTACATCTCCTTTGCAGCTTGTTCCCTTACTGCATTTTAAGGAAAGAAGAAAAGCAGTCAGAATACAGTACAATTATTCTGCCTTCCAGGAGGTCTGTATGTCTAATAAACTCATCCTCATAAAGCTGAAAAAGACAAAAGCCTGGCTAATACTGCTACCTGGATTTGCCAGTAACCATATTTCAACCAATAACTCAGAAATTACAACAACTTACTTGAGAAAGAAACAAAAACAAATCAGTAGAGAGACTGGCAAATTTTACAATGAAACTAACTTAACCATCATATTTATATTATATATTTATATGTTTTCAGTCAGCACTTTATTAAACCTTCCTAGGGCACAAGAACCCATAACTATTCAGAAAATGAAAGAAATAAAAGCACAGTAACTTTTTTCAGTAAAACACCTCCCTGACTACACACATGTATGTAGACGCAGAAGAACTTGCTCTTCTAAATAACTTGGCTGTTTTAATGTGCTTTGTCAGACTGGATGCCATCTGTAAGAACTTTTACTTCACAGAAATATGAATTGGAGAATGAAATAACATCACCATTCCAGTGAAAGAAGTGAACCTTTTTACTGCTATAAGCAGAATCAAGAAACAAATATCCTGCTGGGAATAAACCTGTCTATTGCTAATATGTTTTTTTCTTGCCGTGCTGTATGCAGAGAGGTTCTGTGTCATTAGCTAACACAAATCCAGGCTTAAAGAGATCTTTGAAGTGACAAACCTAAAATGACAGGAGATGGAAAAACAAACTGTGCACCCATCAAGGCAGAATTGTCTTTAATGTTGATTGCAACTGGAACACACAATAGAACAGGAATATTTGCTTTAAGATCAGTTGTACAAACAACACTCAACGAGTAGGTATGAGTTAATGAATGATATATGCAAGGGAAGATCAAAGGGTGCTAAATTCTGATGACAGGACTCCTAATTCAGAGGACCCTTATGCCCATGACTTCTCCTCTTAAGGCCCTCAGTTTGTATAGGCTGTTGAAGCTCATTTGATGGTAATGGAGCTGTGATAATTTGCATCAGTTGAGGGCTTGCCTCACTGATTTTGTTGGGATGACTCACAGGTCCCTTGCTACCCTGGGGTCTGAATTAGGAAACGTAGGTCCACAGTTGGTACAGTATTGCAGCCATAAGAAATGTGAGGGTAGGAGCCAATGGCACGATTAGACTGGCCCGAGGACAGGAAGAATAAAAAATATTTAGTAAGGCCTACAGAGTTTAAAACTGGGATGAAATTTAAAGGGAGCCATTTGCACCAGTGCCTTGTGCCCTAAGCTTGTGCAGTCCTTCAAGGACTGATCTCACTGCTCTTCTCTGCTCTCAGATGCTAAGCCCTAGCAGGATTCTCACATGAGGGCATTTTTGCAAGGGCCCTTGCAATCTATTTGTGGCTCTTAGAGCAGGTCTGATGACTTGATACACAGGATTTTCCTGATGGCTAAGGTAGCCTGGATGTGCTAGGGGCAGAACCCAACAGTGAGAGAGATCTCCTGGCCTCAAGGAAAGTATCCAGTGAAGTGTCTAAAGAAAATGCTCTGGATACTGGGTACATCTAGTCCTCAGCTGCCATTTCTATGAGGTCCAACATGGGAGAAGACCTGTCAGCCCTTTGAAAACCTCCTGTTGCAAGTGAGGCTTCCAGACACTCAATGGCATCTGAAGTTAGGGGGTTATTTGAGGGCCAGCTGGCAGAAATGCCAGCATGTCTTGGACTGGACAGTAAGATCTGAGCAAGTGGTTTGAGTTTTTCTGTGGCATATGAACCTCAATGTCAGTGACTAACATGGCAATGAGTTACTCTTGATCCCTTGTGGATATGCCCAAATATTTTTGTGAATCTGAGCCTTGAGCTTTGGCCTGCATCCTCTTTTCCTCCAGTCATGAAGTGAATTATGATTACTCTTTTATGTCGCTTAGAAGGACTACTGTGGTCATTGCTCTATCTTCTCTGGTCTGGGCACTTTGAACTCAGAAATTAAAGATCAAGAAGTTATTAAGGGCACATGGCATACACCTGGGACCTGGGAGCAAAAATCAGAGTCAAGTGGCTTGTTAGGAAAAACATTCAATCTCTCCTTGAAATCTCCTACTAAAATACCAGAAAGTGGTAAATTTTGTGCCTGATTTTGAAAGAAGTTTTGAGGCACCTGGAATTCAAAGATGAAAAAGTTTGACTTCAAATAACATAAACTGAAGGCAGAAGAATAAAACATTGTGATTAACATTATACAAATCTATAAAAACTATTTGTTCTGTTTCATTTAGGGAGAACTCGAGTAACACCGAATGCTGAACAGCGAGTGTTCATATTTATGTTGTCTGACAATACAAGAGAATCATAGAATCAGTAAGGTTGGAAGGGACCTCTGGAGATCATCTAGAGCTAAAGAACATCCCATTATAGCATGCAGCAATACACTTCCTGAATTGCAAAGAATTCAGTGTTCCAAGATATCACCAAGATCCCAGCTTGAGCTGGTTTGGCATTTTCTAGAGACACAGGTTTTTCTTCAAAGAATGGCTGTTGGTTTAAGCCAAAACAGAACTTAAGAAAGCAGTTTTGACAGCAGCATTTTCTGAGGTTCAGGCCAATAACTATAACGATTAATAAGGAAAGAAACACCAACCATTATCTGCTGCTCCTCAAAACCAGCTTGCTGGGTAATGTGCCCTCTTGGCATTTGGGAGATCATGTTCAAAACCTTTTTGTGGCTCAGACTTCTAATTTCTTTCTTTCCCATCTTAAATCAGTAACCTAAGAAATGGGCTGTGACATCATTCTGTCTGACCCAACAGTTAAACTCACCAGTTCGACCACAGCGGCCAAAGAAAATAGTGTTAGGTAGCTTTAGTAATAAATCTTCCTCTATCCTGATTCCCATTTAACTGCTGCTGCTTCCTGTTGAAAATAGAACCAGACATCATTACAGGTCTAATCCAGCATGACTATTCTTATATTTACATCAAAAAAGATGCATAAGGAATAGTATGAACTGTCATCATGTGCTCACAGTTATAAAATATTTGTAACACTAATAAAAACAGTATGACTAACTCACATGTTTCATAATGATAGCATATTGGGTGTGATCAACATAAGCAGCCCTTCACTTCCTCGTCAGCTAGTAAAAGTGATAATTGAAAGCATTCACCTTACAAGCACTGATGACGCTAGACTGAGAGTACGAGCACTGTGTACAATTTGGGAAGCATTTACAGATTTATGAACTCTGAAATTGCATTTCCTTCATCTAGCTCATATAGTATGTAAACAAAATGAACCAAGACTACAATAATTGAGCCTTTTTGAAATCACTGAAAAGATTTTAATCAGCTGAAACAAGAAACAATTAATTGATTGTCATCCAATTAAAAGAATGATCACTTGGCAAAGCTTTCAAATAAGTCTGTGTAATTTCTAAACCTACTTAAACAGAGGGCTAGACAGCTGCTATGTGCTTTACAAGTGGACACAAGAATATAAAATTTCCCCTCTTGCGCATCTTTAATCCCAGAAAGTATGCACAGCAAAAATGGAAAATTTTACCCATTTCTGATTGGGCTGTGAAAGCTTGCATATCCAGTCACTCAAATAAATAAATCTTCATTTATTTAATCTCTAAAACAGGATAAATCCTGTTGTGCTGTACATGAACAGGCACAAATTTTAGAAACAATTCTGCTTGTCACTTATAATTGGGCTTCTGAATTCCTGGTGCTTTCCCATAGGGGATGGAAATAGTATTAAATACTGTAGGTATGACAGATAGATTTCATTTCAGAACGAGACAAATCAGGCAGGTGAATCAGAAAGGCAAATACCTTCTTTGAAATACCTTTTGTATTGTGACAGTCCCTGTCTATAATTACTAATTTTTTTATTGCTTACTAGCCATGACCAGAAACTGCCTCACTGACAATAAAATTAGCAACATTTCTTTGAAATATTAAGTGGTTCACAAGACTCCCTGGGCAATCTTTCGCTTCCAGAAATATATTGACTTCCTGAGGAATGATGAAAAGATCTGACTGAATAGCTGTATAACTGCACTTTTCTTTGATGTACTTAGAAGTGTCATGAGTTAAAAGAATAAACAACCTGAAAATTACTAGGTAGAACCAAAGTAGGTCTGGAAGTTGCATTATGTCATGAGAATTGTGACATGAGATTTACAACAATTGCTTTAGTTCAATCATCTTCACAGTCTGGCTCAGAAAACTAAAAACTTGAAATCATTCATTGCTCCAGATCTCGGTGGCTGATGATTCTAATGCTTTGGGCTAAATGCACAAATGTGGGTGTGAAATGATACATCAAGTTAACTTTTCCAAGTGGATGCTTCAGTGCTTCTCAAGGCAATTGCTCATATGCTTTTATTGAAGACAGTTGATATTAGCGCTCTCCAACCATATTTTAATTGTCTAAAGCAAACACACACACACAAA
Organism: Rhea pennata; assembly: GCF_028389875.1. Taxonomy (NCBI): domain Eukaryota; kingdom Metazoa; phylum Chordata; class Aves; order Rheiformes; family Rheidae; genus Rhea; species Rhea pennata. The sequence continues at coordinate 10,909,772 of NC_084666.1, read as the reverse complement.
TGAGTGTCCTTACTAAACCAGGGTCAAATCCTGACATTTCATTTACATTGATGGGAATCTCTCCAGAATAAGAAATCTAGCAGTTTTCTTTAAGATCTGCATCAAATCAGGTTTCATAGTGGAATTAATAATAGGAAAACAAATAGGAATTTCAAAAGTATACGAATAAATGATTTAAACAACAAAATACTCTAATACAGCCTCAAGCACTGCTATAACCCTGTTGAGCCATGTTTTTCTGTCAAATATATATTAATAATCTCTCCACCATGTCACACTTTCCAGACATAAAACAAAGATTTTTTTTCTTATGATTATCATAAGAAAACTATATCTTTCTTTTCCACAGGATCAATTTCTACTCCTAAAGCAGTACGAAGGTGTAGGCAGAGTCCTCAGGTGATATACAAAAAGTGACAGTGCTTCCCTCAACCCCCTGACAATTTGCCACAAAGCTTCTGAAAGTAAAATGTTGGCTGTGAGCTAAAGGTAACCTTCCCTCTTCCAGCATTTGCACGCTGCCAAGGGTGAAGGTAGAGCACAGAAACTGGAGGATGGCTTCAATCCAGCCAGGATCTGCTTCTCCTCTTGGGTAAACCTTCAGAATAGCCTAGCATCCAGGAGCATGAAGAAGTCCCCACAGTGTCAGAGTGTGGGGACACTCAGCTTGGGACTTGGATCATTTTCATTTTTCATAGGTCTCTCTTAGAAAACATTTATGCTATTGTGCATACTGGCTGTTAAATATTGCAATCTGCCTAAAGATAGCACTTCAAAATGATGTCTCTCATCATCGTAAGTTTCCCTCCTTTTTTGAGTTTCCCTCCTTTTTTGTTAAGATTTTTTCTTTCCCTGGCTTATTTCTTAATTCTTCTGATATTCTCAGGTTTTCTCTTCTTCTTTTTTTTTTTTTTTTTTTTTGTTTGTCTTTTTCAAATCCACATCGCCCATTCCCTATGACAATA